>NC_028356.1:33109687-33131553 GCF_000741045.1 Vigna radiata var. radiata | reverse complement strand
ATATATATATATATATATATATTTTTTTTTTTTTTTCTAATTAAGTTGTTAATTTTTGAATTTAAGTGAGATTATGAATCATATTGGAAGGAAAAATGATGAATAATATATAAGAATATATATCATGATTGAAAAATTTCCCAACTTAAATTTGAAACTATTAATAAGTTAGAACAATTATTTATGACTTGATTTTTAATGTAATGAATTTGCTGTTATTTTAGTTTAGTGTAACCTTCTTTTTATAAATGTGTGATTTTCCTCGATAAAACATACAAATTAAAGATTAATTAAAACCATCAAGATGAAATAAACAGATAAGTCGTTGTAGTATAGTGGTAAGTATTCCCGCCTGTCACGCGGGTGACCCGGGTTCGATCCCCGGCAACGGCGAATTTTTTCTTTTTTATTTTTGCATGAATTAAGGAGGTTTTCAACAAAATTAACAGGGGAAGATAAGACCGTCAGAACAGCGTTAGAAAAAAAAAAAAAAAACAAACGGCCATGGGGTGGGGTCACCTCGGAAGGAATGGGTCAGATTCAGGCGACGGAACGGAGGCTGGTCCGAGCTCCACCGCCACCGAGCCACGGCGGTTCCCACTGGCGGCACAGCCAGAAATGATGCGTGCCGCCGAGAAGGACGATCAATACGCATCTTTCGTTTACGAAGCCTGTCGTGATGCCTTTCGCCACCTCTTTGGTTTCCCTCTCTCTCTCTCTCTCTCTTTCTGTTTCTCCCGTTAATATAGCGCTTCGCATTCCGAATGAAGTTCCAATTAAGTGTATTCTGTTGTTGCTGTAACTCTTGACACAGGTACCAGAGTTGCAGTGGCTTACCAAAACGAGGTAACCTCTCTTTCGTTTAGAGCGAGTTTTGAATTCGAACGTAAAGTGAGTAATCGCGTCTTTCTGTTGATTCAATCCTAGACGAAACTCTTAGGGCAGATGCTTTACTACGTTCTCACAACTGGCTCCGGACAACAAACCCTTGGAGAGGAATACTGCGACATCACTCAGGTTTCGTGCTCGAAATTTTGAAATTCGGTCGAGGATTGGATTGCCTTTCGAATTTGCATTTTATTTTTTACACTGTTCAGGGTTTTCAATTGCCTTAACCGGTTGATTTCACTGCAAACTTTAATAGTGTGAAAAGTGTCGACAAATACGACCTCTAGGATGCAAATATCTCAAAATCCTTGAGGGTGTGGTCTTATTTGCGATTACAGTTCATTGTTTAGGGCCTTGGTATTGTAGTATTCTTGAATTGATTTGATGAATTCGCCTATTGTTCTGATACGAATGTTGTTGATTGGTTTATTAGGTTGCAGGAACTTATGGACTTCCTCCTACGCCTGCGAGGCGTGCTCTTTTCATTGTATATCAGACGGCTATTCCATATATGGCAGAACGAATTAGGTTGATAATTGCTGATTCATTGGATGTTTACTTTTCGTTCCAATTTATACGATTGAGCTCTGCGCATGTCAAATTTTGTGACGACTTGATTGTTTGTTAATTACACAGTTCTAGAATTGCTTCACGAGGCATTGTCCTTGCTGACACAGAATCTGCCGAGGGTTTTGGAGAAAATGCCCACAGGAGCTCTGGTTCTCAGATATCTGGCACTGGTCCTTTATCCTCGTCGGGACAATCTGTGACAACTCTGTCAAGGTTGAAGGGGAAACTGAGTGCATTTTGGTTGCATTGGGTTCAGAGATGGCCCACGGTATATTAATCCCTGCAGATAGTTTTCACATACAACATGGATTTGGGAGTCAATACATTCTTCTTTGGGAACACTTGATAATTTTATTTACAACCATAAATTATCAGGGAATTTACTAGTTAGGTTATAGTTGTCCACTCTTATGACACAGCTTTTGTGTCACCCCCCTTTGAATCTGTTTCCTAACAATTGGACTTGTTTAAATGCAATTCTTTGAATGTTTTCTTCCGCTGAATCTGGTTTTTATTCCCTGTCACCAGATGCTCCCTTTTGTTCGCGAGTTCTTGCAGTTGGCTCTTCGTGCTAACCTCATGTTATTCTACTTTGAGGGTGATTCTTTACTTGTTAGACTCATAAAAGTTGTGAAATGTGTAAAATCTGAAAACAAGTCTTTTAAATCTTCCCATTCCTTTATTTTGCAGGCCTCTATTATCATATATCCAAACGTGCTGCTGGCATTCGTTATGTATTTATTGGAAAAGCATCAAATCAAAGACCTAGGTAATGTCTTAGAAATTTTAAGATTTAAAAAATATGTAGAGAATTTGGGAAACCCCCTGAAATTGCTTTGTATAAGGTCTGTCATGTGAATGCCAGATTGTGTTATTATTCACTTGGTTTCGTTTCATATAAAAGCATAAAATTGACATTTTTATAGTTGGAAATTACCTTTGTTTAGTTCCACCCACTCGATTTAATCTATCATTTCTTATCAGTTATTTTAGTAATTTTCTGAGGAGATTTCAGACTTACAGCTCCTGTTCTCTATACTTTTTGTCCTTGCAGATACCAAATACTGGGAGTATTTCTGTTGATTCAACTTTGTATAATAGCTGCTGAAGGTCTCCGCCGAAGAAATTTTACTTCAATTGCTGGTTCAGTTCAGCAAGCATCCTTTGCATCCCACGATAGATCAGCAGGTTATTGATGATTATTTATTCAATTACTCTAAAATAATTTCATTTTCGTAACAACGTAACACAGACATATACCTTTATGCATTGGACAGTTTTTATTTTTGTGCCTTTTTAGTTAGTTTTTTTTTTTTCATAACCTGATTCACTTATCATGTACTGCAGGACATGGTTTACCTGTTTTAAATGAAGAGGGTAATCTGGCAACTCCAGATATTGAGAAAGAAAGTTGGGTCTCTGATTCTTCATCTTCTGAGGTTCAATTCTTTCATTAGATTATTCTGTCCTCCCCACCCCTTTTAATTGCAATATTTTACTGCATGATTGTTGTTCTTATTGAAGTAAATTAAATGGGCCCCGGAGTGCAGTATATTACTGGGAAATGTAAAGGGATGGAATAGACTTGTTTGACTTACGTAAGCTCTGTTTTGAGAAACTTCTCCGTAAGTATTTCAAGAGGAGAAAAATAAGAAGACAAAATACAATCAGTTTTTTATAAGCTAAACTTAGATTATGCATAAAGTAAATTATCGAAGCTATTTCAAAGTAGCTTCTCCAAAATTTGATTTTTAATTTATGTGCAAGCTAATATTAGCTTAAGTTGGTTTCATTTGAGTTTTCTTTCGTAGAAGTGTTTAAGGAGAACTTTCCTCTAAACAGGCTCGTATCTGTGTTTGAAATGCTGATGTTTAATCATAGAATCAGAAGCATAAAGGAAATTGCTTCTTTAGCGAGTGGCGACAAGTATTAAATGAAAAATCATATTTCTTTCGCCTGAAATTTGAGCACGTAAAACTCAGTTAACACTTTATTTCTTTATATAACTAGAAGCATTCAATGGAAGTACTGAACGTTCCTTTATTTGTGCCCTTGTGATACTAGTTAGCTAAAGCATAGAAAAGTGGAAGTAGCAAAAATAAAGTGTATACTTTGATTATATAGATATGTTTCAACTAGTTTTGTTCCTTGATGAATTAGAGTTTGTATAATCGTTTTTATGATTACTACGTATTGGTTTCCGTCAACTTGTGTGGGTCACAATATCAGTGCTTTTCTTATGATTCGAATTGTTCTCACTTTTGGCGATGTACTTTGAATTGAATGCTGTTGATTTCACATGGCATATTTAAATGAAGAGCCTCCATAGAATAGGTAGTTCCATCATGTCATCTGGAGTATCAAGTGTTTGAGAAATCCTTTTTCTGTTTGCAGCATCATGCAGTTAGTGGGGTTAGTAAGTGCACACTTTGCCTGAGTAATCGTCAATACCCAACAGCTACTTCCTGTGGCCATGTATTCTGCTGGTATGTCTTGGTGCTTTCGCTTTGCTTTCCATTTACATTATTCTTTCCCTCTCTCATCTTCTGTTTGGTGTAATCATTGTAGGAACTGTATCACAGAATGGTGCAACGAAAAGCCAGAGTGCCCTCTTTGCCGCACCCCCATAACACACTCGAGTCTAGTTTGTGTATATCATTCGGACTTCTAGAATCTGCTCTTCTTTATGTACATATATAGAAGATAGCATCAAAGGCAACATTTGAGTAATTCATTTTTGTATAAGGATGTGAATAATCAATTTGATTACATTCTAGGGGTTCAAGTTTCATATTTTTTTAGTATAATACTGTAATGGATTGAATATTCTTCCTGTTGGAAAGAAAGGACCATTGTAATAGAACTATCAGTGCATGGTGATTCTGAATTAATTGTATCCTCTCTACAGCAGGTGGGGTAACTGAGATAAGCCAACAAGCTTGCTGTTCATCTTGTTTTAGAAACATAACTAACTGCTAGTATTCTACAACGGATAACTTTTTATCCCTAAGTTGTATTTTCATTTGTTTATTTATTTTCTCCCTATGCATGGCTACTTCAGTAAAGGAACAAAAACAAAAAATAATGAACCAGTACCGATGTACAACCACTTTTAACAGGCCCAAATCGGCTCATACGGCCCCTGTTCTCTCTTTAACCTTTTAGAGGTCTTTGCCAAAAGAAATTTTGTTCGTTAGGTAGCAAGTTTCCTGAAAATGTTTATATGTTTCTTTGAAATTAAAATAATGCATTATATATTAAAATTTTTAGTTTATTATCATATTAAATTATTTAATACGAGTAATATTATGCTTTTAATTATTATTTTTATTTCAATGTGATCTTTTAAATGTAATTTAAACATATTTTTTAATAGTACATTTCTGGAAATTAAAAGTTAACTTTCCACTATTCCATGGTAATATTTTCATAAAAAAATTTAATCAAAAACTATTTTCACAAAACATTATTTCCTTGAAAAATGTTTTTTTTTTTTTATATGTAAGTCTGATATGTTTGCCAATCTGGAATTGTCTTTAGAACAAAAATATGCATTCTAGTAGAATAAATATAGTCCTTCGAATACTTAATGCATCAATACAAGGTTAACATCCTAAATTACTAATTAAACTAAAATAGTTATACGTTAATTGATTTACGTGTTAGCGATTATTTATTGATGATATAAACATTATATATAATTAGTTTATTCATAGATGGTGATTTTAAGTCGATAATCTCAATCATAACTTTAATCTAAAATACATGAGTTTCATGCAAATTAATAATTTTTTTTTTGTGAATTTTTTTACGAATATGATTATTTATATCAATGTTACTGTTTTATCTGTATATTTATTTAATTCTTTGGAAGCTTTAAATAGTATCAATGACTATTTTGTTAATCCTGTTCTTATTTTTCCTTTAACATAGTTTAAGCATCCATGACAAGTACATAAAGAAATAATAGGGAAGAGTACATTAGAGGCCAAATCCTAATAGTAAATAATTTGTTTTTTATCAAGACACTAATTATATTTCTCTTGCGAATTATATTTGCCTTGTGAAGAGTATAAATAATTATATTTTTCTGTAAAACAATACTAATTACATTTCCCTTGCGAATTTAGTAATTTTTTTCAGTAAAAAAAGAAACGCGGAAGAAACATACCGTACTACTGACTAACAAAAGAATTAAAAATATAACGAATTTATATTTAATATTTGAAAACTAGGTAACGGCATTATCAACACGCACCTAGGGTTTACCGTCGCGATCCTCTATATATAACGAGATAAAAGTAAAAGCAAAACTCCTCAATCTGAAGGGAAGGCTCTCGATTTTCCATCTTTCCAAATCGGCATCCAAACGGCGACGGTAATGGATTCTTCATCTCAGTTCTTGCTTTCATTTTCTTTAAATTCTGCTTGTCCATAACGTATTTGATAGTATTCTCTCGATAAAGGCTATAGAATTACGCTCTGTAAGTCGGTATTGTTTCGTCTAGGGTTCATTTTGGATCTCACAGTTCAAATATTTTCTACGTCTTTTCATTTATTAGTCTATTTTAATCGGTCATATCGTTTTTTCATTTTTCTGCAATTCAAGTTCCGAAACCTAAGTAGTCTTTACTGCGAGTTTGTTCTTTATACACGCCTTTCTCGTGTCTGAGGATGACGAGAGTGTTTTCACATTCATTGGCACGAAATGGATTGCACATTCCTTCTGCATTTGGTGCCAATGATACATTTCACATTTGATTCCACTATGTGTTGTTAACGTATCTGAACTCGTAAAATGTACAAATACGAGTTTGTTGTGTTCGGATGGTTATCATTTTGAATGTATAAGTTAGAATTGTCTATACGAAAGAAGAGCTATTTTATGTGTGATTGCGGAGAATATTAACCAATGAATGTTTAGTTCAGTTTATTTTTGAAAATAATTGTTCATTTTGTTTTCGAAAAAATTAACGTGTTGTTTCTCCAAACTTTCGTAAGGAAAATATTGATGGATAGAAAATTTATTTTAGCATATATTGATTCTTGAAACATAAGCATTGTCGTCCTTTGCTGTATTCAATAATGAAAACACAGTGCTGAAAATAACGATTTTTTGTAGTTAGTCAGCCTTCTTTTACTGTTATAAATCTGGAAAATGTCTTAGATTCATTCTAGCATATATACTTCTTGGCATATGAGCATTGCTATCCTCCTTGGTTGTTTTCATTAGCCATGAGGGGTTAATTAATGAAAATAATGCTTAAAATAAAGATTTTTCCGGAGTTAGTCAGGCTTCTTGTGCTGTTCCAAATGTGCTTGGAGTTTGGAATATACTCCTATATTTTGTAATATTTTCTTACACAGCATTTCTAGATTTTTCTCTCATTTAATCTCTTTTAGTGCTAAAGTCTGGAACACTTTTAAATAAGTTCGAAGTTTCTATTTGTAGATTTTTCTCACATTTTTCTTTTCTTTTATTAATTTCTAAAAACCAATGTGTAGAAACTATTTTGAGACTTACAGCACAATTATAAACTATAATTGTCATCGCAATTATAATACTATTTGGAATGAATAAATAGTTTATGTAACACAATTTATATACTATATACATAATTTATATAAAGGATATATTTTACTCAGCATAATTGGTTGTGATAATTTTAAAGAGATATAAAAATATAAAAGAATATTCTCGAAATTTAAAAATATAAGTTAACATAGATAAGTTATGAAAATTAGAATTTGCATATTTTATGATTAAATTGATTGGGAAATGTTTTTGTTGATATTGTATATATTTATATTTATTTTAAAATAAGTAAAAGGTTTAGGTATTGGTTTTGACTTGTCCCAATGATAGGAAAAGACTTAAATACCCACAACCATTGAGTCATACCACTGCTATAGCTGCTTCCATCATCACTGATGATGCAAAGGAAGAAGAAGAAAGGAAGAATGTTGCAAAGAAAGGAATAAGAAGAGAAAAAAATGCAAAAAATAAAAATAAAAACTTGTTTTGCTGTTTGAAGTGCATTTCATGTATTTTTAAAAAATTCCTTCAGAAACATATTTTGGAAAGTTTATTATAGAAATCTCTTATTTGAAATTTTTTTCTAAATATTTTGGAAAATGTTATAGAAATTTCGAAAAAGCTTATTCTGAAAGCTTTCTGAAAAAAAAAAAAGAAGTAATGCTGGAATGTAAAATGACCATTTTAAAATTTTGGGGGTGTATGAAAAAATTATGTGAGTGTAGAAAGTAAAAGCCCTACACTTTGATGCTTAAGGGTGGAAACAACGTAAACTTTGGCAGATCTAAGCATGACCTGTAACTTATATACCAAATGTAAGCATTTTATTTAGACTAAGCTTGGCCTAATTAAAATTCATGTTTTACAGATTAAAAAAAACTATAAACAAGCTGCTAAATATATGAAGGCTAATGATCCAAAAAAGACTAATCACTCTTGTTTATTAGATAAATTATTCTTTATAAAGATTAATATACAATTAAATTAAAAATGGATAGACATTAGAAGCATAGGTCCCCTCATATTGTTACTGGATTCAAAATGAGAAAAAAAAAATTAAACAATGAAAAAAGTAATACATAAAGAAAAAAAAAGAACTTCTATATTCTTTTCGTAAAATTTATCAAATATACTACAAAATTTTAGTTGTATAAACTAAGAAACATATTTTTAATACTTGATTAAAAGTAGTAAACGTACCGACAACAAACGTATTTGTTATTATATAATAAATTATGTATAATAAATTTGTCAATTTATATAGTAGTTGTGAGGATCCAATTTTGTAGTGTATTAGAGTCTAAGATTTAAAGCTCATAAAGAATCATAATTGTGTTTTGAACCAAAAATGTAGTATATATAATGTAAAATAATTTCACTCTTCATTTTCTTAAAAATGTTATCTTCTAAAAACTTAAATTATCTCAATTCTTTTTAATTAATTTTTACTGAGAATTTTCATTAAAACAAGAAGGATAATTTGGTATAAGTACGAATCGATGATCGTAAGTCTTCATGTGGCCAACAATTTTTTTTTAATTTAAATTATTTTATCATAAAATATATAATTTATTAAATTAAATTATACATTACGTAATTATGTCAGTCTATCATATCTAACAAGTTTTTTTTTTCTAAAGTGTAATATTTTTATTTAATAACAAATTAAGTGGTAAGGCACTTCTTCCTACATTTCCATGTTTTCTTTTTACACCTCCTAAAATAATTATATACGAAGGTGGAAGAAAAAAAGAAGAAGGGTATAGGAAGAAAAGTCGGTCAGGTAAACTTCCTGACGTTTTTAGGTGTATATACAACTTCCTGACGTTTTTAGGTGCATCTGCGTAATCGGATATAGCTTTCTGTGTAACTGGATACAATTCTCTTCTCCGTGACCGAGCTTCCAATAACCGACCACCTCCTTCCTTCATCTTCCACCAAAGCTTTTTCATCTACACAACCTGCAAATGAAGAGGAATATTTTAGGCAAAACGTCACCCATCCCTTCAAATCTTCGCACGTCTGCGGGTGAATGAACAGTATACAAATCTCGCAATCACCTTCAAACCATCGCTCGTAATTCAGCGAATGTGAACATGTTTTTTTTTTTAAATTGCTTGCTCTCAGTGAACAAGAAATCATGTCTAAGTTAATACAGTCTTAGTGAGATTTATCTTTCCAGTAAAATATTTAATAATTTTTTGCCACATCACCAATTTAACCAACACTAAAACTTATTTCCTTCACATGTAACTGTGATGAATCCAAAAGAGTTTTCACGATCAAATTTCTCAGAAAATAGATTGAAGAGTGAAATATTTATTATCACATATTTCCATATTCAATATTTCAATTCTACACTTTTACTTAATCTAAATTACCCTTTTGCAATGTTCTATTTAGGTAACTTCCTACCTACAATAGGTATTCTAGATGTTTGTGAGTCACTTGCTCAAAATATGGTGGTGAAAGTAAACATAACGATGCTTTCTTTTTCTATTGATTGTGTGTAGAAATGTTGTCTTTTACAGCTTCACATTTTCAAACTCAGCCATCAACAGTCACAAGAAGAAAAACAACAATGGCAGCCTTCGTAAAGATTCCATATACCCATCATAGAACTGCTTATATATTTTATTTAATACTTGCCCACCCACAGTAATGATGGGATGCAGTTACATTTCAAAATAAGAAACATCCTTTAATTCGTTTTCTTAATGCATTATTCAGAAATATTTTTAACTGTTTTATAAATTTATTAAGGTGGTAATACTTTTGTGAGTTTGCGTGGGTATTAATTTTGTGATTTTTGTTATTGATTAGTGGATAATTTTTAAGAGATTAAATTTAGTTTAATTTTATAAAACCATTTTGGAAGTTAAAATTTACAGTCATTTGAAATCTTTAGTACATCTTGTATCAATACACGTACATATCGAATGTGAGATAAGATATTATTGGATAATCTAACAGTGAATTTTGCAATAATTTAGACAAATATTAAATATCACTAAAATAACTTAAGGATGATTTTAATGTTATATTAAAAAGTAGACTTTAAATTTAATTTAACTTTACAAAATAAATTTGTTAGATAAAATTTACGTTAATTTATATATTGTTAAATTTTTTTATCTCTAGTTGATGTGATATTTTTAACAACGATTACTTATGAAAGATGATAAAGAGAAAATTTTATGTGAATTGTTGAATCAACTAGAGTTTGATGTGATACTAATTGATGGAGGATTATCTAGAGGAAGCCATATTACCATTGACATAGTTAAGAGATTGGAAGAGGAAGAAAGGATTTCAAAGAATTTTATTCTTATGGAGGATAGTTTATTAGCTTAGCTTCCCTTCTCTTAAGCTTTGTAATTATGTAAATAAGTCATTTCTTTAGACTTTGTATTTAGGCTAATGTTTCATTTCATTTAAGCTTATATGTTGGCTATTTTTTTGAATTGACCTCTAAAATAATCGATTATTACACTAAATAATCGATTATTTAAGTGTATTTTGGCCATTTCTTTGGATGTGTCTCTAAAATAATTAATTATTTTACTTAATGATTGATTATTTGAGTTAGAGTTTGACAAAACGATAGTTTTGGCTTCTTAAACTTGATCATGTCAAGTCTTTACAAGGTAAACATGGTATTAAAATAGATTGTGAAGATTGATCACCTTTTACTAATACAAAAAGGACTTTTTAGGTATATTATTTTAAGAATTTAACGTCAGTTGAATGTTCAACGTTATAATCTGAAACGTAAAATAATGTTATGTTTGTTGACTTAATAACCGAAGTTAATTAATGTATGTTACAACGACAACAAAGGTTAATTTGTGGTTGTCTTCTATATTTGGCTAAAAAAAATCATTTTTTTATCCTCTAATTATAAAAATAATTCAGTTAGATCCCTAATTTTTATTTAGTTTGATTTAGTCCTTTAATTTTTAGAAATATTTAATTAGGTCATTTTCGTTAGATTAATATTAGATTTTTGTTGGAATTTATACATCAAAGCACTTCAGTTAAAAGATGAAATTATTTTAAATACTTTGGTGTTTGAGATGAAGTTATTTGATGTATAGATTCTAACAAAAATCTAACCTTAATTTAATGAAAATAACATAATCGAATAAAACTAAAATAAATCAAATAAAAATCAAAGATCTAATTTAATTTTTTATAAAAACTAAGGAATAAAATAGGATTTTAACCTTTAGTTTAAGCTAAAATTTACGTCTTTTAAGTATTAGAAATCATTATATACACCTTAAAAAATTTCCAAAATTTTCTAAATAGTATGAATATCTCAAAGAAAGCTATAATGTATAGAAAAACAAGCAAAAATTACTAAGAAAATAAAAAATATATACAGGAAATGATGAAACTTTTAAAAATTTAGAGCAGCTAACATTTTTAACATTAAATTTTGTTACACTTGCGAGAAATTAGTGATGTTAAAAGTCTTTTTTTGTGTGAGTATTTGATCACTCAATTTTTTTCTTTTGTGTAGTTTGAAATTATGAATTTATATTTAAATTCCTAATTGTGTGTTGGGTTTTTCACCACTAGTGTCTACTATTATTAGTATCTTTTTATTAGAAGAGATTGAGGAGGATGACTACGAATTGTTCATATAAGAAATTTGATGCCACAATTAACGTAAAATTTTAGAACTTAATGTTTGAGTTTATTTTACTATGTCACTTATTTTTTTTTAATATAAAATTATGAACTCATGTTTAAATGTAGCTTTAAACTTTTTAAACATGTCAATTTTTTAAAGAAGTAACATATGACTCATAATCTTTAAAAAAAATCTTAACTCTTTTAAAGGATATATGAAGTATAAGAATTTATTAATTTATAGTTAACATTGATGATGATAATGTCAAGTCTCCACATGGTAGATTCTAGTTAGTTAAAGAGAATAATATTTTATAAAAGTTATTTAAGACATATAATGACTTATTTGTTAGGAATATATGTATGAGTTTAAATCACATATTAAATATCAAATGAAAAAAATAAAAATATTACATAAAAAAAACTCATAAATCTATTATTTTAAGATTTTAGATTGAAAATCATACGAATCATTTATATATCAATTTTACTTATGTTATATATATATATATATATATATATGGTGAATTTTCCCTCAAAATTCAACTTGAAGATTGTGTAAATGGTCTTGTGCAAGGAAAAGGTTCTTTATGTTGGATCTTACAGACTAATTATTAAAGAAAAAAAGTCATTGGTCAACATTTGGTTTATGAATGTTTTGTTGAATTAATAAGCATGCGTTATTGAATAAGCTAAATCGAAGATGAAGATGTAGCAGCACGTGTCACTGAAAATCAACAACTCAATGAGATAACAATTTAATAAATAAATAAACAGAAAGGAAACAATGGAACATATAAGTTTGCAGCACTCAGCAGCCACCACAGTGAAACCAAGAATTTAGACAACGAGTTTGTCTGGTTTCGTGTTTTTTTTTTTTTTTCAATAGTGACTTTGTCTATGTTTAAATAATCTTTAACTTTTTAACTCGATATGAAATTTTAAAACATATTTGAATAAAAAAAATCTTATCAAAATTAAAATACTAGAGTAATTTTAATGTTTTGATATCAAGTTTATTGATTTTGTAGAATATATAGTCTAATTCAAATTTCGATGTATGATAATAAAGTGCATGGTTATACATAATCAAATATTGTGAAATATCTTATTATTTATGATTTTTTATTTTGATAATTTATGAAATTAATTTTTTTATATTATATAATATTACAGTAATTATTTATCACAATCTTATTCAGGAAAGTATTTGTTTGCATAATTATAGGATCTTAATTGTATATTACTACTTGTATTTAAACAATACATGATCAATGAAAATTATACATTCAATACTATATGTTGGTATCAGAGCTATCAAGCAAATAACTCTTGATGCATAACCACAATCATCATGTCATTCGCTGTCAATCATAAAAGTGATATACCTTTTACAATCTCTGTCAAGTTGGACAGTGACAATTATCCACTAAGGAAATCTTTAGTCTTGCCACTGATTAAAAGATGTAAACTTGATGGCTATATACTAAGGACAATAGAATGTTCAAACTAATTCATTGTTGAGGAGGACACGACAACAAAAAACAATCCTAGCCATGTGGATTGGCAAGCCTAGGATCAAGCCACTCAAGGATTGTTGATGAATTCTATGTCAATTAAAATTGCAACTCACTTAATTCATTGTGAAACATCTAAACAACTTTGGGATGAAACTTAAAGCCTTGTTGGTGCACACACCAGATTCAGAATCATCTATCTGAAATATGAATTTCACAACGCACGTAAAGGAGACATGATGATGGAGCAATATCTTGACAAGATGAAAAATCTTGTTAACGAGTTAAAGCTGACAGGTTCACCCATCTCTAACTCTGATTTAGTGATTCAGACACTACTGTTAAGATTGTTGACTACACAATATCTATATCACTCTAGTTTTTTATGATGACAACACATTACTTAATAACACGCATATGATGTTGTCTTGATACATGTTCTTATGTTGATTGTTTAATATATCTGTTGAACATGGTTTTGTGCTATATTGTTGTGTATATGCATACTCATTGAGCTTGTACATGTTACATCATATCTAGATGCATTACATTTGTTTTTAAGCATGAAAACCACAAGCACTTTTATGAACTTATAACTGTGTGACAAAGCTGCAGTAAAGTCGACTCCAATATTAATTGAATCGACTATGCTAAAGTCTTTATACAGATTTTGAGAATTAGTGCTTTGTGAGATTTTGAGAAGAAAAGAATTTCAATTTGCTCTGACATGTCGAAGTCGAATGTGTGCCCCACACATTCGACTGCATTAGTTGTTTGTTTTGGAATTCTGTTATGGTCATGTATAGTAGCTATTATATTTTCAAAAATTAGTTGAGCATTGATTGAGAGTCAACTCTATTGAATGAGAGTTTATTTTGGTTGACTGTATGGTACTGGTCTGACTTAACTGTTATAATTGTCTTGATTTAGTCAACTGAATTAGTAGCTTATTCGACTATGAGAACACATGTTTAATAAAATTCTATAAATAGTCTGAACACGAAATTGTTCAGAGACTTTTGATGATCTAACATTTTTACATTCTGTTTCAGATTGATATCTCTGGTTTATAGAGCTCCAAGAATTCTCCAAGAAGACAGTGGTGATCTTTCTTGAAAGAGATTCAAAGGGAGGTTATTTGCGCACTCATTGGTTGATCATTTTCTGCACAGTGAAGGTGCATCTGGTTTGATCAAGATTTGGCTTGGCATCCTTGAAGATTGTTGTGTGTACCTATTTTGACTTCAGGGGATAGACTCAGGGAGTCTGGTTCACTTTGAGGATTGTTCAAAGTGGTGTTTGGTGGATTGTAGGAGAGGGGACATCTTGCTGCAAGTCTTGCTGTGTTGTATGCCTATATTTTGGTTAGAGGGTTAGAGAGGAGATTTATATTTTTGACGTGAAGGTCTTCTATAAATTTCTTGTTGTAAAAACCTTGACCATTATAGTGCATTTGCTTCCTGTGTTGGAAGGACACTGGATGTAGGCATTGTTGGCTGAACCAATATAAAAACCAGTGTTTGATTTCTCTATCCCTGCTCTTTTATCTTCAGCCGATTGTGATATCTGCGTAGTCAATTACGATTTTCCACTACACACAAATTTCATTACTTGCGTTTCAAGAAAGACTTGTAAAGTTTTCAACTTTGCTTTAAAGATTTTAAAAAGACTCTGATTTTGAAAACTCACCAATTCACCCCCCTCTTGGTGTGAAACGAAGCCTACCTGTTTCCCAACAACTACATGGTTTGGATATTGATTAGAATATAGTGGCTGTCAAGTTGTCTGACTAGATTAACATTAGTTGGGTTGAATGGCAAACTCAATTGTTAACCTTTGAAAGCATATTTTATCAACTCAATAATTTCAGCAGCCTTAACCTGAATGTCTCTACAAACTTTGCTGCCAAGAAGGAGTCCAAAGGCAATAAATTTGGATCCCAAGGTGATTAGAGAGACTTTAATTTTAGAGGTATGAGAGGTGGTCGAGGAAGAGGTAGGATGCAAAACCAATATGCTAGGTATATAGAAGGATTGGTCACATTGCTATACAATGTTATTATCGTTTGATAAGTCCTATACAGGGAAAACTCAATCTATTGAAAGTGAAAAACAAGGAACAAACAGTGCATTCATAGCTTCACCTTTTCAAGGTTAAGATATGAATGGTACTTTAAGAGTGGATCCAACAACTATATGACTCAACAAAGTGACAATACAAATTCTTTACTTATTCGTAATAGTGAAAGACTAAAAGTAATGGCCTCAGGACCAACCAAATTGAATAATCTTCATCTGCATGATGCTCTTTATGTTCCAAAAATCACTAAAAATTTGTTGAGTATTTCAAAATGGACTACTGAAAACAATATCCTTGTTGAGTTTGATGAAAATTATTGCTTTATGAAGGAAAAACTGACAGGGAAGACTCTTCTAAAATAAAAACTAAAAAATGACTTATATAAACTATGTGACAATAAAGACTCTTATGTTTACATGTCTCTTAAAGAAAATTTTCATAGAAAACTTAGACATCCCAACAATGAAGTTCTAGAAAATATCTTGAAGGAATACAATGTGAAAACATCATTTAGTGACTCATTCACATTCTGTGAAGCCCATTAATTAGGAAAATTGCATATGTTTCCTTTCTAAAGCTCTTCCTCTCATGCTAATGAAATTTTAGATTTAATTCACACTAATGTTTGGGGTCCTGTCTCAATTTTGTCTCTGTCTGGGTACAAATATTATGTTCATTTTATTCATGATTTAAGTAGGTTCACATGGATTTTTCCTTTAAAGCAAAAATCAGAAACTATACGTGCCTTCTCTTTTTTCAAAGCTATGGTTAAAAATCAGTTTAACAAAAAAATTAAATTCATTCAATGTAACGGAGATGATGAATTTAAACTTGTCCAAAGGATTGCCTCAGAATTAGGAACTATTTTTAGAATGTCTTGTCCCTACACCTCTCAACAAAATGGAAGGGCTGAGACAAAACACATACATGTTGTTGAACTTAGCCTAACCATGTTAGCACAAGCCAAAATGCCCATGTACTACTAGTGGGAAGCCTTCTCAATTGTTGTTTATCTAATCAATAGACTACCATCATCAATAAATCTAAATAAAAGTCTATACTCCCTGATTTACAAGAAAGAACCTGACTATGAAAACTTGAAACCTTTTGGTTGTACCTATTATCCTTATCTTAAACCATACAATAAAAATGAACTTCAGTTTCATATAACTATGTGTGTTCTTGGTTACAGTAACTCACACAAAGGATACAAATGTATTAACTCTCATGGGAGAATTTTCATCTCACAACATGTGATTTTCAATGAGAATCACTTCCTTTTTCGTGAAGGTTTCATTGATACAAGAAATTATTTAAGAGAACTAATTGAACTTATGTCAATTTTGCTTCAAAATTTCCCTGTAGGTACCACTGTCAACAATACTCTCGAACCAGACAACAATACTACAAGTCATAAAAAAGAAATCACAAGTGATAGTCCTACAAACAATGGTAAAAATGAAGGAGATTTTGGTGAACCTTTTACTGATACATCAAGAGAAAGTCAAGAAGAAGGTTCAACGTCAATAGAGTCAATAGAGAACAACAGTCAAACTGAAACTAAAAGAAATCAACCTAACACCAACACTCATTGGATGATGACCAAAAGCAAAATTGGAATTCACAAGCCTAAACAACCGTACATAAGATTGACAAAGATTTGTGAATATGAAAAAGAAGTAGGAAATGTCAAAGAAGCTCTAATCAAACCAAAATGAAAAGAAGCCATGGATTCCGAATTCAAGGCTCTAATGTGTAATCAAACTTGGACATTAATACAATTCAAACTAAGTATAAAGGAGATGGTTCAACTAAAAGAAGAAAAGCAAGACTTGGTGTAAGAGGTTTTCAGCAAATAGTAGGCATAAACTTTGATGAAACTTTCAGTCCTGTGGTCATTACAGTACATCTCAATTGGGATGTTAGGCAACTTGACATAAACAATGCCTTCCTAAATGGAAATTTAAAGGAAATAATTTTTTTGCATCAACCTGAAGGCTACGTAGACTCAACCAAACCGAATTATATAAGTAGATTGTCCAAGGCCATATATGGTTTGAGGTAGGCACCAAGAGCTTGGTTTGATAAACTAAGAGACACCCTTCTAAATTGCGGTTTTCAAAACACCAAAAGTGATTCTTCTAATTTATGTTGATGACATTATTGTAACAGAATGCAACCGCTAGTATTTTGAAACATTCATCAATCAGCTAAATGTTGTTTTCTCATTAAAATACTTACTTTTTTCTTGGCACTGAAGTAGAAAGGAATGATAGTGGAATGTACCTAAGGCAAACTAAGTACATAAAAGATATTCTGAAGAAGTTCAACATGGAGACAGTTTATGCCTGTCCAACACCAATGGTGGCTAATACACAATTCACTACAAAAAGGGAACTAATGACCAATGTACTTTGTACAGATAAGCCATAGGTGCATTGCAATATTTTACCAACACAAGGTTAGACATTGCTTTTTCTCTTAATAAACTCAATCAATACATGAGCACACCTACCATGGATCATTGGCAAGGAATAAAAAGAATAGTAAGATATCTTCAAGGCCTAATGAACCGATGTTTGCACACAAAACCTTCAAATGATCTTGACATAATGAGGTATTCTGATGCATATTGAGCAACTAATACTGATGACATAAAATCCATGGTAGGACAATGTTTATTTCTTGAAGAATGTTGAAAGGCTTTTTCGTCATGTAAAAAGTCAATAATCTAGATTCTCCACTAATATAGTATAAAGGCAACTTAGGATTAAGCCACAAACTCGACTTATTAAATTTTAGAGTGTGGAATTAAGTCTTTTAATTTTATTTACTAATATGAGAAATAAGGAAAGAATTAAAGAATTTGTATTAAGCTAAAGGAACCCAAACTAAAATGATGAGTGAATGCAACTAAAATGATCTAAGCAAATGAACATTACTACTTTACACAACCTAAAACTAGAAATGTAATGACTAACTATATAAAAGAAACTAGCAACTAAATCTAAAAATTTAAAACTAAAGAATCTTAAATGCTAAATGAATATGAACCTGAAATGTAAGAATGGATCAATCGATAAAATCTGGAAAGTAAAATGGAAATGCAATGAATTGGAAACTTAACATGAACATAACTATATAAATGGAAGTAAGAAATCACAATCTAAACAAAGAAAGTTAAAATCAAATACACAAAACTATCAAAAAGAAATAAATGAATCAAAGATATTAACAAAACACAAAGTTTTAATAGGTGGAGCATCACATAACAAAACCTAAAACTTGGAAATAAAAGAATTACAAGCTAAAATTAAAATCAATTCAATAGAAGCAACTAAAATTAATGAAAAAACAAAGAATCATTGGTTAAAATTAGAAATCAGAATCAGATTTGCAAAGATTTGTGCAAAGAATTTTCAATTACATTCCAAGAAGACATCCTGTGAAAATAGGCCTACTTTGGGATCTTTAAGTCCATTTGTAGAACTTGGAATTAGTAATCTCTACTCAGTTCACAAAACCAAAGCAAATCCAACTTGAATTTATGCTTTTAATCAATCTTAGATGCAAAAAAACCTATTTTAAATGCAATTAACAACTATTACCTATTCTAAAATCACCTTTATTAACATACATAACTTGAACTTTCTCAAACAAAAACCAAAACCTACTCCTAAAGTTTAATGCATTTCCAAATTCATAAGGAAAATCAAAATAGGCAGAAGTAAATAATCACAAACAACAACTTAAAACTAAAACATTACCTAAACTACTTTCAATCAAAACAATAGAACCTGATGGAAACTAACTTTTAGCTATCTAAACATATTAGACACATCATCAAATCAGAAAATTACAAAAAGGCATTGTTGAGATGTTCACGAGCTGTCACCATCATGAATCCTCGCTCAATAGTCCAAGAACACCAAAAACCTCTACTCTACTAAAGGCGTGAAAAACCTAACTACTTACTCTCTTTAGAACAACGTTAATCTTCTCTCTACTACTTTATACATATACTTCTACGCTCACCTAGAAACATTATTTACATACCCTTTTTATAGAGTCCAGAACAAATGGAAAAAGGAAATATGCTCCATTAACACGACCTGTATAAAGAGTGTATAAGACTTGAAGTATGCTCCAAGACAATGGTAAAAGAAGTTTGAGTCATTTATGTGTAATAAATATTAAAAAAGGACTACTTTGATCATTGTGCCTTTGTTAGAAAGTTTTCTAGTGATGACTTTATTATTCTATTGTTGTATGTTGATGACATACTTATGTCCATAATTGACAGGTTAAAGAAACACTTGGCTAGTTCTTTGCCATGAAAGACTTGGAAGCTATTGAAAAGATTCTTGGCATAAGTATCTCATGTGATAAAAAGAGAAAACAAGATTTATTCGTCACAAAAGCACTACATTAAGAAGGTGTTGTAGAGATTCCAAATGGAAAATGCTAAAGTTGTGACCACTCCTCTTTCTACTTATTTTAAACTAAGTGTTAAACAAAGTCTTTCAAATGAAATTGAGAAGAAATATATGGTTTCTTATGCATCTACGGTGGGCAATTTGATGTATACAATGGTATGTACAAGACTAAAACATTACATATGTTGTTGGTATAATAAGTCAATTTGATGGAATACTGTTCGACAAACCTTCTTTAGTGTCATCTAATATGTTTTTCTTATGTTTCTTGTATGACATTTTAGCTTGCTGGACAAGCCTTCTTTAGTGTCCTCTAATTTTATTTTCTTATGTTCGTTGTATGACATTATAGCTTGCATGAAGTATGAGTTACTATAAATACCAACCTCACTATTGTATGTTCACTTTTGAGATAAATGAGAAATTGAATTTCTAAAACCCAGAATCAATTCCTCCTTGAAAGTCAAGGGTAGAGAATCCTAGGGATCCTTCTCTAGCCACCTTCCAAGCACACTTTCTTTCTCTCATTTTCCATTTTTTCCATTGTGCTTCGTAGACTCTCTATCCTCCACCAAAGCCATTTTTCCATCCAATTCGTTTCAACTTTGTGGCACACAACACCTGCCACATCTACATTCTCTCACGAAGTCACGTTATTAGCGAAACACATTTTCATTTCGCTTTGCTTTTTGATGATTCTTGCTCTCGGTACCACATCTTCATTCAAATATGCTTCTTGAGACCTAATCCTTCTTATCGCGAATCCAATCTCTTCGCGACCTTAAACCGTAAGCATCTTCTTCATTTCTCCTTTGCTTCTCTGATTCATCACTATAACTTGACCACATCTTTTTATCAATTCCATCGAATTCGTTCTCATTTCCATTTTGCTGCATTTCGTCATTGGAGAACACCTTAAGGAACATCGTTTTCAGCTCGTGTTGATCCAATTTGCATCTTCCTCGGAGCGTCTTCCATCAAAATTTATGTAAAATATAGCAAAACATAATTGAAATGTTTTGAAATGGATTTTGAGGTATCTTTGTGATACTAGTGATTTGAGGCTCTGTTTTGGAGGTGATAGACTTATTTTAATAGGTTACTCAAACTCAGATATGACTAGAGACATCATTCTAGGAAGTCCACTTTGAACTATTTGATTAAGTTTGTAAGGGGAGTTGTGGCTTAGCAATCAAGACTACCAAGGTGTGTAACATTGTTTATTATAGAGGTAGAGTTCATTGTCATTATAAAAGCGTGTAAAGAGTTTCTATGGTTGAAGAAATTCTTGCAGGAGTTTGGTTTTGTGCAAAACAATTATCCATTATTTGTGGATAGTCAAAGTGTTATCCATCTTGGTAAGAATTCATATTTTCATTCTAGGTCTAAATATATTGATGTGAGGTATCATAGTATATGTGATTCTTTGGGTGCTAGATTGTTGGAGTTGGTTAAAGTTAATACAAATGACAAGGGTGTTAATATGATGACCAAGACATTATCAAGGAAGAAGTTTGAAGCTTGTTGTGAGATCACCAACCTCCGCATAATTGTGAGGGGAAAGATGTGTTAGGTTGGGCTTCCAATTATGTGTCTCAAAAGTTCAACCTAAGAAAACCCATTTTGTCTTACTATTTAATCTAAGTGAAGACGGGTCCTTTAGGACACAAGAGAAAGACAAGAGAGAATGCAAAGAGGTCTGCCTAAAGGGTGCAAAACACAATCATGGGATAGAAAAAGAGGGGAAAAAATTCTACAGTGAATTTTGTTGTGCAACCCCTGTAAAACTACAATTTTCGCTTCATTAACCGTTAGATTAGGTGAAGTTTTGACAGCAGGTTCATGGTATAGGATTCTTCATTTTGATCGGAGAGATCATCAATCTAAGGTTTAATGTTAGAAATATTTGTCCCGGGATTTGAAAGTATTATTGTTTTGATTTGTTGACGGATTATATACATTTATTTGTGATTTTGATTTGACTATCTTCTGTTGTAATAATGATTATATTATTGCAAAAGAAAACGTTGGATTACAACTTTCAAAACTTTAATTGCCAATAATGTGCTCCAATGGTAATATTCCAACAGCCAAATTTTTAAGTGCTGGTCAAATTATTTATTGGTTTTAATTTCTTTTATTTATTTTATTCTTTCCTAGCTCTATAAATAGAGAGCTCTTCCCCCATTCCAAGACATCAAT
>NC_028356.1:33057716-33106397 GCF_000741045.1 Vigna radiata var. radiata | reverse complement strand
ATATATATATATATATATATATATATATATATATATATATATATCACATCTAATATTTCCTAAAGTTAATCCTTTCAATAGGTTTTTCCATAGACTGAGTTTAATACCTGAACCAAAAAGCTAAAAAGAAAAACCCTCTTGAATGGATAGAATTTACAAAATTTATAAATTTTAAAACTATTTCATTAGATAAATTCAATTTAATGTATAGCATAGCTTTAAAAATAGTATAAGATAAGATTACATAACTATCTCACTCAAATATCATCTTTTCTATAAACAAATATTGTCGTTGGAATCCTCGTAAACAACTCTTCCATTCCATCTAGTCAAAATTGTGGTTAGAATAAGTTTTTATTCTATCTTCTTTCTACGAGTTTGTGATTTCCACCTTTCGGTGTATATCTATGTTGCATGTGATCTATTTTCGTTTCATTACACTCTCAACATGATGGTGAATCCAGTCTTGTACCCAAATAATTTATTTGACATTTTTATATGTGTAGATCGGGTTTTTGTGAGACAGAGTTGTGGAGTTGTGTTAAAAGACTTAAAGGATATCAATTAAGGCGAGATAGAGGTTAAGTTTGGTTTAATTTTAAGTTATTTGTTGTTTTGAATTTTTTTCATGTAAATTGGTAAGTTGTGTTTGTGAATTCAAGATGTATGATCATTGGATTTTTATTTTAAGTTGAGATACATGAAACCTAAATGTTATAACTTTAAATGGTGTTGGAAATTGGGGTTTTCTAGGATTTGTTCTATAAATAGACATGATTAACTAATATAAGTGGTTTCTACATGAAATTGGTGAAATTGTGACTTGTGTGAAGTATGAAACATGACATTTGGGTGTTGGTGTGGCTAGATTTGTTTGGAAAATGCAGATATTGAGTTTATTCAATATGCAAACTCATTGGAAGAGCCTATTTTCGTTAGGCAAGCACCAAAAATAGAATTTGGAAAGATTCTAGAGAGGTTTGCTTGTTGGGTGAGTCGTCCTCTCATTGGGCAAGTAGGGTTTTCCTACTCAGAGTCACCTCTAGAAAATTTGAATTCGTGTTTCGTTCATTATCAGATCAAGTTGAAATCTTTATCAAAGGTCATAAACATACAATTCCTCATTTTTACCATTGGGGTCTTTGATTGAAGATCTGTAGTTAGAGCCTTTTTTTCGCGTAAGATTCTTATAGTTTAAGGTTGTTAACAACTTTGACCTTTGTTGCTTGTTTGGTACATGACTTTTTTTCATGTTAATCCAATGGAGTTGATTCTTTTTGCATTGTGTTATTTATTCCATTATCTTTAATTTGATCATAAGAACATAATTTTCTAAGTTTGAGGAAGCTATAGTTTTGTTTTTAAAATCTCAAATAGTTTGTACATGTATGTTGTTAAGTTTGTGAAATATACTTCAGAATGTGTGATTTGAAGTATAAGTTATGTATGATGATGAGGTATGAACTGATGAGAATGTAGGGGATTCCATTGAGAAAATCCTTTTGATGTATGTTTTTTTAGTGTACACATTTATGTATGGATTCAAGCAAGGAGACATCTTGATACTCTAATAAGCATTCACTCTCATATAGAATAGAATGGGTTATGTGGTGAAAGAAATAGGAGGTTCTAGTTTGAAGGTTGGATAATGACCTAAGTTGCAAAAGGGACTAACCTTCTGAGTAATAGGATAAAATGCTTTGACAACATTCTAGAGAATAATATAAACCACCACAAATGCATGTTTGTAGTTAATCTAATATCAATATATGTATCTGGAATCTAGTTTTATCTTTATAGTGAAATATATGTTTTCTAAATACTTAATGGTTAATTTAGATCGAATTGTAACGATGATATGAATGATTTAAGTATGTTATATATATATATATATATATATATATATATATATATATATATATATATATATAATATAATATAATATTGTGCATCATTAATAGAATAATGTTATTTGAGTATGGCGGTACAATAAATATTGATGTCTAAACCTGAGCATCTTTCTTAACACGACATTTAAATTAGGATTTCACGCCGGAATTTGTCTCCCTTTTGCTTCTTTTAGCAAATAAAATACTTTAATCCAATCTTTACTTCAACAAATTAGCATTTGAAAATTTTGAATGAATTGAGGATGATTCGACTGTAAGATTGATATTCCTTGACAAAGAGAGTCGGAAGAATGAAGATTTGAAAAATAGTTTTGGATGTGATATGTATTTGTTATTGACATCATCCAAGATACGAAAATCAATGACAAATTCAATTTTCAAGTGCTATCAAGATTATACTCAGATAATTAAAGTTGCTATTCTTCAATATCAAACTATCAATTTGCAGATACTATGAATATTCTCTAGTTTATATTAAAATTATGATTTAGTACTACGTAAGTGTAGAAATGTTCAATCGTATTTTAAGGTTATTTTTTTTACTCCTGTTTTAAACAAAAGAAATAAATTAATGTGGAATCTGTCTTTGTTGTCACCACAAGATTTTAGTTCACCAAAGAATCTTACAAGCTAAAACTATTATCAGTGACAATTACATTATTGTTTAATTCGTGTTTTTTATTCTAATATTCTATTGGACACGAATACTTATTTTTACCTAAAACATTTAAATATAAAAAAGGACAATGTGTGACAAGAAAGCTAGATTCATAAAATGTTGAGTTTATCAAGTGGATTAGCCTTTTAAAAACCAAATTTTATTATTTCGTTTAGTTAGTTGGTTGGTCAAATCCGACCAACCTAATTTAACTCATATTTTTTTAGCAATTTTAAAAGAAAAAATAGATTGTATATAATAATATATATCAAGCTTAATATAGATCTAACGATATTTTATACTAGTATTTTTTTTTTCATGTTTTGTTTTACTTTTTGAATCAAACAAATTAACCAAAGACTTGTCAACAAGTAGATTACTAATATATCTATTTATAGTATTATTCTTATACAAATTGCCTTCTTACATATATAGCAATTATTTGAGTTTATTTATAGCTCGAAGTTTGTAGCCTCTTATTTTAATTTCGTTTATATACTCCATACATTAGAAAGGCACCACCCGAGTAATTTCTTCGAAATATTTTAATTTCTTTGTTTGTTGCCTCTTGGTTATAAAATAAATAAAAATAATTAAAAGTTATAATGTTTCCTTAGTGATTTGATTTTTATACTAGGAAATTATTCTCTGTCCTTAGTGCATGCATAAACATAAGATCTCTCATAATATCTGAAAAAAAAATCTATATATCATGTACTATTTGATCTTATCTTCCTCAACTGATAAAATGTGTAGAATAAGAGAATATATATAAAAAGGAATAGGACGGCACACTATATTTTAGTATTAAATGAAGAATAAAAATAATAAAATGAGTTTTTAATGACATAATATATTTGATTAAGGTTTATGCACTAGTGTAGAAAGAGTTTTAAGCGTCTGTTATTTTTTACTAACGTTTATTTATCAACCAACGTTATTACAGGTGACGTCAATGGGACGTTGGATATCCATATAACAGACCTCTATAATGACGTCAGTTAGTGCCATGTCGACGTCACTAAACGTCGGTATAGGCCTAACTTGACGTCTAAAGGCACAATATAAAGGTCGGAATACGCATTAACTGACGTCTAAAAGCACATAAAGACTTTGAACATATCACTAACTGACGTCTAAGGTCATTATAGACGTCGGTCTTTGCATTAACCGACGTCTAATACAGTCGTTGTGTTTTAGTGCAGTTTTGTTCCTGTCTTTGGATAGCCTAGTAGCACACTCTGCCTTCGTTAGTTTCTCCCGAAAAAGGCTTGCGCCTTTTGAATTTCTCATGACATTTCAACCCAAAACTGAACCTGGGTTCTTGCTTAGTTCTATTTTCAACCGCAAAAGAGAAAAATCACGGTGAAACGGTAACTAGGCAATGACCAGAGTCGTTTTTGGGTCAAAACGCCACCAGAAATCCAAAAGACGTCGCTTTTTCTGGGAAGCAGCTAGCAAAGGAAGAATGTGTTACTACGTTATCCCAAGAAAGGAACAAAACTGCACTAAAACACAACACAAAGAAAACAAATCTTAATCAGTTGAACCAGAAGATAATTGATGAAAGACTGAACAGAGTTTAAAAGGTAACAATAAAAAACCACGCACCTGAGATGCAATGTCGCAAGAGATAAAAAGGAGAGGAGCCGCAAGAGAGAAAAAGGAGAGGAGCCGAAGAGAGAAAAAGGAGAGGAGGAAGAAGATGATTTCAGAAACTGCAATGCCGCGAAGAGTCTGCGGTTTATTTAACATGAAATGGGGCGTCGGTTGCTACAGAAATCGACGTCTATAGCCACATAGACGTCGGTGATCTAACTAAAATGACGTCAAAGATAACTTTTAATCTGACTTTTTGAATGCACATTAGACGTCCTACACCAGGGGAGTCGACGTCTATTGTGCTGAATAGATTGACGTTTCATTTCCTGTCAGGGAAGTAGATGACAGTTGTCCACGGCGCCGACGTCTATAGACGTCGGGGCTTTGTCATCGAACGTCAAAGTGCCTGGGAGTTTGGTGAAGATCATTAATTACAGGCACATAGACGTCGCCCACCTAGAAATCCAACGTCTATATTGCAAAAATTGATGTCTTCCCGCCTTCCCGACAGGCCATAAACGTCGATTTTTTACTACGTGACGTCTAAGCGCCTAGGAATCAAGTGAAGAGCATTAATTGCAGGCAAGTAGACATCAGCCCCCAAAATAACCGACGTCAATGAGGCAGAAAAGCCTGTCTTCTCGCCTACCTTAGGCTATTGGACGTCGGTTTGGAGCAGAGCAGACGTCTACTATATCATAGACGTCGCGTGCCCTAAAAACTGATGTCTTGGTGACCAACTTATTTACGGTAATGTCACCGTCCATAAATATATGTCGGGCTGCCCGCTAACCGACGTCTTGTGAGTAACGTTAAACAACATTTTTGTGATGGAAAAGTGTAAAATACAATGAATATAGGAGCATATTTAATTAATGATTAAAATGTTGTAAGTAGATTAAGTATAATTAAGTAAAAGAAGTTTTAGGCTGTACCGCACAGAAAATGAACAGAGGCAGCAACTAATTGATGATATTTGAAAAGAAAGTGAAATGAGAAAAGGAAAGTCATAAAAAATGTGTAAATATGGGAATGATTAAAGGCATTGACTATAGGGAGACATTGTGTAAAAGTATGTTCTTGCATCTGAATTGAATTTTGCACATAAAGTTCATGAAAATGATTCTGAGGATGTTTTTGTGTTTTGTGGATTTGTCTTCAAAAGTCCCTCCCACATTATCAAGGAAAAGATTCCTTGTTAAACTCCAACTTCTAACCACTTTTCAACGTTTCTTATTATCAAGTACACTTTCTTTCATTATCTCATTTACCACCATTAATTAAATTCAATTTTATTACAACATCTTTCTATCTAATTTCACTTAATTATTTTTTAAAATCATGTTTCTACTCTACTTAAATAATATCATTTAATATTATCTTTAGTTGAGTTAAGATATTCAACACATTTAATATTCACACTCATCTTTTTATATCTATATTTATCTCTTTCATCAACGTTTACTTCCTTCGTCCTCCTTCATCTATTATAATTTCTTTTCATTTCTAGTACTTGAATATTAAATTATTATATATTTTTTAAGTTAATGTCATTAGCATTAATCAAACCAACAAAAGTTAAACTAATACTAAAGTTAAATTTTATTTAGTGTTGATTAGTCAATAGTAAATTAAATAATTTTTTAAAATAAAAATACATTACTAACTAATTAACCTCCATAATTTTATAGTTATTTATATATATGCATGCAACACAAATTCAACGCGAATAACTTTTAAACTTCCATAATAAAATATCTTGTTATTCATCATGTTTGTATTTTTTTTATTAACAATAAAGATTTAATAAAATATAAGTAGCAATTAAGGTGCTTTAACTCTTTTACATATATTCCGGTATACGCCTTGCTTAAGTTTAATATATATATATATATATATATATATATATATATATATATATATATATATATATTTCAAGTATGTATATACTCTATGTAAAATATCTTAACCAACAACATACTGTTTATAAATTTTATGTTGTGTTTACCATATCTCTTCTCAATGGATATTTTTTTACTTATATTTACACCTTGAAATTTTTATTCATCATAAAATATATATGAAAATTGTTAACCAAAAATGTAAGAACTATTTTTAACTTTGTATAATAATTTATTAAAGATAATAGTTAAAATTATTTCAAAAATTTAAATATCTTATATACTAAAAGACTTTTGTTGCTATCCTACCATTTTTTATGTACTATGTGATTATAAGAAAATCTTTAAAGATTAACAAATTTTAGAAATAAAAAATAATTAGTTATTATAATGACTAGATATCAATCTATATACTAAAAATAAATTATTAGTATTTAAAATTATTTCTCATATGAATCAAAGCTTTTAATTGATTTGTAAAATAAACCCTAAATTAATCATTATGATTTTGATTATCAAAGGAATTAGAATCTGAATTTGTTACTAATTAATTAAATATTAATTCTTTTGATAGTCAAAACTTTGTAATTAATATCATATTTTGAGTTTAATTTATAAATTAATTATAATTTTTTATTTACCGTAAAAACTATTTGAGATACCAATATTTTTTTATTTATAAATTTGTATTTAAATTAGTCATTGTAGTGACTAATTATTTGAGATACCAACGAATTATAACTCATCCAACAAGCGAGAGCTTTTAGCACACTGGAATTTTAAATTTTCATATAGTGAGAGACTAGCTCCTCCAAGCGAAACTTAACATATGTATCAAATAATTTATTTGGTCCATCTAATCACTCTTACACATTTCCTAATTCCAAAATAGTATTTATTGAACCTTATACAAGCCAAATTAACCAAAATGATACATTCTAGATAGTTCAACAATCTCACAAGCATTTCAATCACACACTTTCACAAATAATTGAACATAAACATCAAAGTTTTAGGCTATTTCAATCAAAATCAAAGAATATTCAGTCATACTAACTCATCAATATCAAACATATCAACATATCAGTTTAATAGAGAGACTTCTACTACCATTTTTATCTTGAAACAAATAAAGAATCAAGTCAAAATTTCAAAGAAAGTGCAATAGAAAATATTTTAGAGAGTATAATCCTTATAAATAAAACTCAATTAATAAAAAATTATATATTTATAATTTAACTTTTTAATAATAAAATAATATAATATCATATTTTAAAACCATCACCAATCTTAATACTTTACATCCGAATATATGACAAAGTAAATAATTTAAGTATAGTTACGCTAACATTTATCAAAATTATTAACATTTAAAATAGACTTACAGAAATTTAAATTTGAATTCTCTATAATTTTTTTGGTTAGAAGTGAATTTTAATCTTATTAAACCTTATAAGATTAATTTATAAAATAAAATTTACAATTTACATTATTATAATTTAATTTAATTTTTAATTGACGTCATACTGTCCAACCCATACCATAATTTCAATTTAAATGGTTGGATATCTGAAACAGCATACTAGAAAAATCCAATAACAAGTAATAGACACTAGTGTAAAAACGCTGTTTAACGTTAATTAATTTGAGCTTTTAATGTCACTTTCACAACCGACGTCTATACAGGTGACGTCTATGGGACGTCGAAATTCGTCAGAACCGACATCCATATAAATGTCAGTTAACGATATAGACGTCTGCTTATACTCACACTGTCGTCTAATTACTCTATATAGACGTCCACCTATGCTTAAACCGACGTCAACATGAATATGTAAAGAGGTTTAAAATGACACTAACCGACGTCTATGTTCTTATAGACGTCGGACATGGCATTAACCGACGTCTAACAACGACTTTGTGTTTTAGTGCAGTTTTGATCCAAGCTTTCGGTAGCATTGTGTAACACTCTCCTCTCGCTAGTTTTCCCACAAAAAAAGCTTGTGTCTTTTGAATCTTCTAGTGCTTTCACTCCAAAACCGAACCTGGGTCCATGACTACTTCCCATTATTCAATCGCAACAGAATAAAATTACAGTGTCGAGAAGTAGACAAGGACCCAAGTTCCATTTTGGGTCGGAAGAACTAGAAAACTCAAAAGATCGCAACTCTTTTAGTGAGGAAGCTAGCAAAGGGAGAATGTTGCACTATGTTACCAAAAGAGTGGATCAAAACTGCACTAAAACACAACACAAAAAAGGCAAATTTTATTCAGTTGAACGACAAGATAATCGATAAAAAAACTAAAGAAAGTTTAAACGGTAAGCATAAGAAAAACCACGCACCTAGGATGAAGAGAGAAAAATGAGAGGATGAAGACAATGACGTTATGGGAAAATACAATGCAATGCCGGAAGAGATAAAAAGTAGAGGTGCGCAAGGGAGTAAAAGAAGAGGAGAAGCAGAGAAAAAGGAGAAGAGATGAAGACGCGATCAGAAACTGAGTGGTTAGAAGGGTTTGCGGTCTATTTAAAATGAAATTGGGCGTCGGTTGCGCCAGAAACCGACGTCTATAGACGTCAGTGTTTGATCGGGATCCGACGTCTATTCTTCTTAAAGAAGCTAAAAAGATTGACACTTGATTTCCTATCAGGGTAGTTCACATCGGTGTCCCTCCTAGCCGACGTCTAAAACCCTCGAATTTGGTGAAAATAATCAATTACAGGAATGTAGATGTCGCTTACGTTCAGAACCGACGTCTAAATTGAAGGATTTTTGTCTTCCCGCCTTCCAGATAGGCCTTAGACGTCGTCGTTTGACTACGTGACGTCTAAGCGCCTGGGAATTTGGTGAATAGAATTAATTGTATCCCAGTCGACGTCGCTTGTTCAGGGGATCCGACGTCTATTCCACGTCTATAGCTGAACTGTTTGACGTTTGATTTCCTGTCAGAGACTGGAACGTCGGTGCCCTTTTCTAGACGACATCGAATTGTCTGTCTTATCACATACCTTAGGCAATTTGACGTCGGTTTGAGGCAGGTGCGACGTCTATGATGTCATAGAGGTCGCCTAACATCGAAACTGATGTCTAGTTTACCAATATATTTACGATAATGCTACCGTACAATAATAGACGTCGGGTTTTTACGAAACCGACGTCTGATGGGTGATGTTAAACAGCGTTTTTGCACTAGTAAGAAGATCCAACACGAATTTAAAATAAGTTGATAAGAATTAAGAATGTAAATTTAAACTTAACTAAACTCAAAATAATGAATGGTATAGGTAAAGTTGGCACCTCAATGTAATTTTGTCTTATCTAAAATGTAATTCGAATCCATCTATCCCAATTAAATAAGTTGTATATTGATTTCACTGTTATGACTTTCCTATTAGTACTCCCCACTATCCCTTTTTTCTATATATGATTATTATTATTGTGATGATGATGATAAAGTATAGAGCACCAACATAGCAACTAATATCTGGCTGTTGTTGTTACTAAAATCTTCTCTGTTTATCCCACAACCACCATTTCCAGAAACGTGTACTTCAAAGATTCTTCAACCATATGAAACTGTGAGGTATAGTTAATTGAAATTTCAATACCACTAACAAAAAGAAGTCACTCACTCATCATCATTATCTCTTTCTTCTTTTGCTGCAAGAAAATTAGGGTTTTGGACCAAACAAACAAAAGTAATTATTTAAGATAATAAATTTATAAATAATGAATTATAAGAAGATAATATTTGTTTCAAAAAAAATAGTGATAAAGAAGTATAAATAGTTATTAGGTGTATATGTTTGAAAGAGAAAGAGGTAAAGAAATGGAAGTTGTTTTTGACAGGCAAAAAGAGAATGGTGGTGATGATGAGGAATAAGGACAGTAGAAGTGAGTAAGTACTCACTAGCTAGGACATGCAAATTTAAGAGTGGATTCTCCACAAAATCCTTAGTGGACTTTACCCACGCTCAACTCAACCTTCAATCTGTCACTCCAACAATTAATTGCAATCATGGCCCTACACATTTTTTATTTTTATTTCTAAACTACTTTTATATTATTTTCACACCCACGTTTCGATTTTATCATCTATGGTGCATTCCAAGTATTTATCCTCTTAATCCTTGCTTTTTCATTAAAATAACAATGTCAACAACACATTTTCTCTTTCATATTTTTAAATCTTTGATCGATGTGAAAGTATTCAACAATATTGTGAATTAATTAGAAATAACCCTTTGAAAAATTATTGATTAATAACCTTATCCTTATTGATTAAACCCTAAATATTAATTATGGAGAAGAATAAGAAGTCCAATATATATAGTATATAGTATAGTTGAGGCCACTATGGTATAGACAAGAGGAAGGGATGGTGGGTGGTATTATGAAAGGTTGGCTTGACCACCCTCAACCTCAAACACAAGCAACAATGGGTAGTTTCTTAATTATAGTAAAAGAGAAACATGTTGTAACAACTGTGTTCCGCGTGTCAGTTTTGGTGCCCACGTGTAAATGTCGCCCCAATATGACCACAACACCCCAACTTTCCGCGCGTGCTGTGTATATTTCCCTAAATTCCTACTTCCATTTCTTCTCCAAAATGCCAAAACCTCATTCACCAACAATGGCCCCCACCACAAAACATGCAACACCATGGTACGCCAATGGTACCACCAATCCCACGGAACCTCACTCTCTTTTTCCTTCATTCTCCAAAAATCTTATACACATTCTTAACCAAATCAAATATTACAAACTCCTACATTCAATGTATCTTTTCAATACAAACTCCATCTTTCTTTAGTGCATTTTTTCATCCACATGCTAAACGTAAACATATCTTATACAGATATTTCAATCCTAATTCATGTTTAATTTATGATTTATGTTTATTAATTGGACACTTATATTGGATAAGTGAATGGGACAACTTTTTACTACGAATTGTAGCTTTCCAAAGATATACAAATTTCATTTATTTTTATAGGTTTAAATTATTTTTTTGCATTAACTTATCCGACTCTATTAACTATCAAAAGTAAGTGAACTATATTGATGTCGGCTAATTCGATTCTATTAATGTTTAATATTAAGTGGATTCACTAGCAACTAAGTTTGACATTAATCTGACATTGATAGAAATATTTATTTATTAACAAATTTAAAAATAAGCTTACACTTCTTAACTTTTTTTGTAAAAAAAAAAAAAAAAGTGTTTGCTTCTAGAGTCATTTTGGAAGTTAATTTTAAGTTTTCTTAAAATAAATTTAGCTAATTTTGAGTCTACACATTTTTTTTTTGTACTACGCACTTATTTTCGTTCCTACGACGAGTAATCCTTGCACTCTTCTTTTTCTTCATAAATGATAATCTTCATTCTAAATTGTTGGCTACATGATGAAAAATATAAAAAAAAAAAATTATGGAAAAGACTTGGCAGGAACCTAAAATAACTAGAAGCGAAGGATATATCTCTTGAAAGAAAAGCTGAAAATTGTAAAACTAAGTTAAAAAATATAGAACTAGAATAAATTTTTGTAATAAAAACAAAAGCATATATAAATATGAATGAGTTGGAGAAAAAAGAGAGGGCCAATTCAGACTTTGTGAAAATTTAAGAAAGGTAACCATGTATAATGAAACTTTGTTGATAATAAAGAAAAAAATTTAAATAATCTTTTACCCTAGTTATTTTTTACAATATTATTATTTAATTTTTATGGAAATTGAGATGCATAACATTTTGACCTAATGAAAAGTTTTTATTAATTTAAACCTAGAGATTACCACACAAATACCTAATAAAAATTGAATGCATACAACATTTATCACAGCAAAATTACCAGAGAAAAAAAAAAGCCTAGTGTTGGTCCATTAATTATCCCTAGAAATAGATGTTAAATTCATGGTGTTATAGTATTTGTTTTAGGGACATCAGATGTAGGGCGCAGAATAGATCATAAAATGTTCTTCTTAACTTTTTTTTTTTTTTTAAATAAATAGAGTTTTTTTTTAAAGAAGTTTCAATATGATTTAATTATGATATCCTATTTAAATACAATATAATTTGTTTTCAAAATATTTATCTATTAAAATAAAACTAGAAAATATAATAATAATGTTAATAAAAATAACAAACAAGTAAATAAAAATATCAAAATGATATACATAGAACAAATAATTTGTATATCAGTTTATCTAATTCAAATACTACTTGGAATCTATTGAAATTTTTATTTTTTATTTTTCATTTTTTATTCCTCTAAAATTACTCAAAGTAATCAAGTTAAATATGAGAAATAACAATTTAAAGTACATGTAACCAAAACTAACCCGAATTGTTCAAACCAATTTGAGTATTATAATTTCTTCTAAATGAAATTAATTCATTTATCCAACCCTAAGAGAATTTATTATTTTTAAGATAACACGTATTTCTAAACAAGATAAAACTTTTCAATATCCATACTACGCAATCAATAAATATGATCAAGATCAAGATCAAGGGAAAGTTTAAGAAAGTGTAAAACATACTGACTTTGAGGTCAACCTGAATTTGAAAGATGTTAAGAACCCTTATTGGATTAAGGCCACTAAGTCCTTAAGGTCAAATGTCCATCCTTAAAAACATAACACATGTAATGAAATAACAAAAAGGACAAAATAATGATATTGTTATCTTAATTAATATATATATATATATATATATATATATATATATATATATGTATGTATGTATATATATATATATGTATGTATATACAACATTGTGGAGCAAAAAGGGTGAGGCCCATATGCTGAATTCGAAGACTACATTAGTGTCACATAACATGACATGTTGTCGGTAAAGTATATTAAACTATTTGTGTTACTAGAGATGTGTATGTAAGCATATCCAATAGTGCAAGCATTAGCAATAATAATATTATTATTATTGACACTAGGTAAATATCTTAATTTTTTGTAGATTATGAAAGTTTTGCCCCTTCTAGTTTTTAATATTTTAAAAAAATTATTTTAATTAGAAAAAACTAGCCGTAATATACCGTAAAATAATAATATTAAATAGAGAGAAAAAGAAAAAGTCATATTAATAATGAAAAGAAAAGATAAAATTTGCAACGGATATTAAATAAATATTTTAATGTATATCAGTAAGTAATAAATAATCATTAAAAATATATATTTATTGACGGTATCATAAAATTCGGTTGATAAATTAACATTATTGATAATAAAAAAATTATTAATAAAATGTTTGTTGATAAATTTTATTTTTGATTAGAAAATTTATTAGTGACTATCATCAATATTTATCTGCAGATAAATATCTTTTAATAACTACAAACAAATTTTGGTCATGTAAAATTTCATCCCTAAATATCTGGTTTGGTGTTAATTTTCCTTCTTCTTCCCCTTTTCTTTTTCTTTTTTCTTTTTATTTTTTTCTTTTTATTTTTCTTTTGTTGTCATTGTAGTTGAAGCGTTCACTATTCTTTCATTTTCACGTTCGTTATCTTTAATTCCTGTTTTTCCTCCTCATTCTTCTCCTTCTATTTTTCTTTTCTTCATTTTTTCTTCCTACTTTTTTGTCACTTTGTCACATCTTATTTCTCTTTTTCCTTCTTATTTACCAACACATTTTAAAATTGGCACCATCATTTTACCAACAGATTTATTAACGAATTTTAAAAAGTTGAATTACTTATAATTTTTCTCATCAATTTTCAAAAATTTCAATTATCAATGAATATTTAGAAAAGGAAAAAACTTTATTGATGAATTTAATAACAAATTCAGAAAGAAAAATCTTCTACAAATGAATTTTATCACATGATAAAAACCTAAAACATAAACTTTGATGTCTATTTTAACGACTAATATTAATGACAAAATTATTTGTTAGTAATAAATATTATAAATTATTGACGAATTTATTAATGAATATTTTTGAAACTCTAATTCATTATGGACAAAATTTAGTTAAGGATCATTTACTAATTTACTGATTTACTAATTGAAATATTTGTATGCAATAAAAATTCTAAAATATGTCCATAAAATTTATTGACAAATTCTATTTTACCAAAAATAAAAAAAATTCATTAGTAATTTTCAATTGATAAAAGATGAAAGTAATATTATTAATAAAAGAAATATTAATTATTAAAAATTGTTTAAAATATGACTTTATATGTTTTTGTTTTTTATTTAAACTTATAAAGTTAGAGCAAATTTTAAATTATTAATGTTTTAAAATTTATATTTTGGAGTAGTCCATTTAAATATTATTTTTTTAAAAAGAACATATTTTGTTATATTAATATTTTAGTGGGTAATTTGTTTTAAATTGTATTTCAAAATTATTATTTTTTATCCGGGTTTATATTTTAAATATTTTAAAATAATTTTATTTAAAATTTTGAAAAAATAAAACATAAAAATATCTTTGAGTATATGGATAGTCACAAATATAAATAAAACTTGTAACTTTTTTTTTACAAATATCCAATAAATAATGGGACAAATTACTATAAACAAAGACACACGACCACCATAAGATTTTCTTAGCTAATGATAAAATTTTATCAACAAACTTTAAAATTTAAATTAAATTTATTTTTAAGATCCATTGATAAATTAGAACTTGTATCACCCAATTGATATTTTCATAAGCAATGCATCTGACGATAAAATGAGTAATAAATTTTAATTATAGACTTTTGGTAATTATGATAAATTTCATTATTTGTCTTGGAAAATTTATTACTAACCATTTTATGAATGAATTTTTAGTCATCAATTGATAAACTTAAATTATCGATAAATTTTACTATTACCAACCGGTTGTATGCGCTAATCCCATTATAATTATTGAAAAATGATATCTTGACATCAATTTTTGACACTATTTTGATACTACACACGTGTCAAAACATGGTTGGACGATTTCAAATTAAAAAAAGCTGAGGCAAGGGTATATTTGGAAGAAAAAAACTAAAGTTTTTTTTTAATTTAAAATCTTCCAACCACATTTTGACACGTGTGCAGTGTCAAAATAGTGTTAAAAAATTGGTGTCAAAATATCATTTTCCATAACTATTATCATGTCAAACCAAAAAGAAAAAAAAAATTATAAAGTTATATCATATATATCCATAAAGGTGAGTTTGCAAGCATCACCAAAGAAACCACATTAAAGATTTTTCAATTAATGTATGGAAAGTGTGGGAGTATTTAAGTTTTAAATGATGCAAAATTATTTAATATTTTTTGTAATGACATGTCCTTATACACACACAAAATCGAATTTTTCATCCACGAGGACGTAGTATAAATGGAAGTGGTGATCACTATTGTCACACCCTACAACTCCATAACCACATTACACTTTTCATTCACTTTTGTGTGTTGAATTTTTCTTCTCCGACCATGGGTGAAGCTCCAGTGTTCTACATTAATGGGTTCTCAAAGTTTGAACACGAAATCCAACAACAGAACCATGTGAACGACCAGAACCATGATTCCTCTTGGTACGAGGAAATCATCGATGAAGATCTCAAATGGTCTTTTAAACTCAACAGGTTCCTCATTACTGCATCCAATTCAATGTATCAAAGTTCTAACAAAATAGCTTTCTATAAGCTTAACCTTTTATTTTTTTTCAACAGTGTGCTTCATAAAGCGATTAGTAAATACCAGGATATAACACTCTTAGACACCAAGCGTTTTGGCAAGGTTTACAACTCCTCTTCTTCTTCTTCTCATAAGGCAGAAGAGAAAGGAAAAGCAATTTTCAGACATCTGATTTCATAGTTTATAATGTTTTAACTATAATAAAAATATGTTAGGTAGGTACTAACCTGCTGAGATGATGGTTATTGATGTTGCTTACAGGCTTTGGTTCTTGATGGGAAGATGCAAAGTGCAGAAACAGACGAGTTTATCTATCACGAATGCTTGATTCACCCTTCTCTTTTGTGTCACCCTAAGTGAGAAAATCTTTCATGGTTGAATCCTGTTATAGTTCATTAATTCATCATAGGAAAAAGTCTCTTTAACAACATTTTTTTGACAACTTTTTAACAACGCGTAGGTGACAGCTTATAATTGGTCCGTTTCAAATATTTTTTTAAAATAAATTCAAACAGACGAATGAAATGGTGACACGTGTTCCGTTGTCAAAAAAATTGTCAAAAAAGGTTATTAAAATATCATTGTCCTTCATCATATATGCTGTCTCTAAAATGTTACATGATAAAACTTCAAATGTTCATACAAAAGGGATTCTTAATTTTAAACTTATAAACCATTTTATTACAAAAACAAGTAAAAAATATTTATCATAAAATTACAAAAATTATTTTAATTTTATGATTACAATAATAATAATTTATTATTTTTTATTATCATAAAAGGAAATTAGTAAACAGTATATTTATTTTTATAAAATAGATATGTGTGACATATTTTTATAATAAAACTGTCTGAAATTTTATATCGAGATATAAGATCAATTTATAATATAGGTATAAGTGGGTACAAATTTTATCTTATAAGTCTATTTTGTGTTTAAACTTGAAAAAGTGTAATCTAAAGAATAATAGACATAGGTAGTAGTAGATGATTATGATTCTTGGTGGAGATGATTGGGCTATGTACCCTTGAGTAATTTGAAGAGACAAATGTTAATGATTGTGGCAGTCCGAAGACTGTGTTTATAATGGGAGGAGGTGAGGGTTCTGCAGCAAGAGAAGCCCTTAAGCACAAGTCAATCGACAGAGTCGTTATGTGCGATATCGATAAGGTTTCTTAATTCTCTCTACCTTATATTATTCATTTCTTTCTTAGCCGTTCATCAAATTCAAAAGTTAATTATATCCGTAATCATATCGACATATACAATAAGAATGTTTTTTTTTTTAATTTATAAATATAGGCACCCAACTATAAAATATAAGTGACTGTTGTTGGTTTTCTTGTCATAAATTTATATAGACTATTATAATACAAACTGAATGATTGATAAGATAATGGGTGTATTTGGATAACTTTTTTATATGAGAAAAGAAAAGTTTGTTTCAAAGTTAAAATCAGTTTTAGTTAATTTATAGGATTTTTCTTAATTTTTTATTTTTAGATGTGTATAAACTAGTTTTCAAATTATAAAAAAATTAAAAACATATCGTATTAACTTGAAGTTTGGACTCCTAATTGTTGCAGGATGTGGTAGATTTCTGCAAAAAATACTTGATTGCAAATAGGGAAGCATTTTCTAATAAGAAGCTGTACCTTGTGATCAATGATGCGAAGTAAGTAACTTTTTGTTTATAATTCTTTTAATCATAACAAATTGGTATTAATATAAGTTTTAAGGTAAGTATTATAAATATCAATAACCTTAAAAGCGACACATATGTCAGTGTAAAGGTGATTTTTTTTAAGCATTGAAGAGTGTTCAGTATCTGTCTAAACAGTACTAAGATGTAAGATTTTTGAAGGGCTGAATTGGTGAAGAGAAAGGAGAGATTTGATATCATTGTTGGAGATTTAGCAGACCCACTTGAAGATGGACCATGTTACCAACTCTACACCAAATCCTTCTATGAGAACATACTCAAACCAAAGTTAAATGATAATGGCATTTTTGTCACCCAGGTAGATATGAGAAACTTTGTTTTCATAATCACATACTCAACAGAGTTTGACAAAAAAAAAAAAAAATTGCATCTTCTGTAGGCTGGACCAGCAGGTATCTTCACACACAAAGAGGTTTTCACTTCTATATATAACACAATCAAACAGGTCTTCAAATGTAAGACTATCTAATTCAAGCGATTTCATGAATTATAGACATCATTAACAGAGTCAAAATAACACAGGATGTTCTGTTTAAACTGAACCTAGGGATATTCTTTTTTTGGTACAGATGTCATTGCATACACAACTCATGTACCATCATTTGCTGACACATGGGGATGGGTCATGGTATGTGAAAAATAAAGCTTTGTTTCTTTTTGTACTGAAATGAAGTACTTTTAGATATTTTTCACAAGAATTTTTATGCTTTTCATTTAGGCTTCGGATCAACCACTATCAATTTGTGCTGAAGAAATGGACAGAAGAATTGCAGAAAGAATAGATGGAGAACTTCTCTATCTAAATGGTGCTTGGTTCCATTCATCCACGACAATGAACAAAACTGTTTACCAATCGTGAGTATTTGTAACTCAAATCCATAATCTCAAATCAAACCTAAGACTGCCACAACATTATTCAAAGAACAACATAGTCACTATATTGGATTTTTGACATGATCATGTTATCATTGTTGCAGTCTGCAGAATGAAAGTCATGTGTACACAGAAGAAAATGCTAGATTTATTCCAGGGCATGGAGTGGCTTTTCGTCTCTAACTTTCAAACCATAGATTGAGGGGTATTGTTTTGACCTATAGGATGCATTATTAGTTTCATTGTCATTGAATTATTATCTGCTTGGACTCTCTTGGTTTTTACGGTTTTTTCTTTGGAAAATGGGTTAAAAAGAAGTAAGTGTTTATAAATTATCTTCAGTATTAATTCAATTAAATAAAGTTAGAGGTATAACAACTCACCGAATGCAAAATCTTATTTATATAGGTTAAATTAAACTTGAAAGTTTACTTACTTAATATAATATTAGAATTATTTCAAGTATTTTAGTAAGATTTGTTGTTTGTTAAATTTCCAGTGTCATTAAAGTGTAATCTTTAAAAATATACATGTCTTGACCTGAAGAGAATGTTGGAGATTTTGAATTTACGTTTACATAGTCCAAACAGATAACACATTCAATTCAATGAAACTATGAATGGAGCAACCTTTGAGGTTGAATACAGAAACTCTTGCATACTCTGACTCTCACCTTCAAATCATTGCGCGGTAGAGTTTAACTTCGAAGTTGATAATCAGAGTGCACATTCAATTTTTGTAATTCATGCATGTTTTCATTTGTAAATTGGTGTTAGAGTATGTTGGAATTTGCTGTACAGAGTACAGAGATATCGAAAGGACTGGACATTCAAAGCAATAAGAACAGCAACATCAATCAAATAATTCCAACAATTAATGTATTACTATTGTCTGCAATTGCCTTAAGCTATATTCAATTTATGCTCTTCCTTCAAAGTAATGAACCACGACAAAGAAAACGTCTCATTTTCACTTCATTAAGCAAAGAATAGAACTTCATAATGAACTTAACACTCATTTGGTATGAAGCTTTTCATAAATTTTATAAGCCAGTTAAAACAAGTTGAACAATTTCATTCAACTAAACTAAAGCTTAGTGTAGCATATATACATAGTTGGATAAACTACAAGGAACACAAAATGTTAAAACACGCGAAAGAATAAAAAACTGGTTTTCTAATTTTTAGGTACGGTAAAATTAAAAAAAACAAATCAATTTTAGAGTTATCAAATTAGGCCACTCGGTCCAATCCATCACGGATTTGTTATCTAGTGAGTTAATCTAATCCAGTTCATTTACTAACGAGTCAGAAAAATTTGAATCCAACCCGACTTACCACAGGTTCGTGGGTAAACTGATTGATTTACTAACTCACTTAATTATAATTTTTTTATATAAAAAAATTACAAACTTTCTATAATTCAAATCTAAACAAATTTCACTCCCAACATGGTGTTTAATTAATTTTGAAAATAGGAAACTTAAATAATTTTTTCAAGCAAAAAAAAATAATAAATATTTTTTTATAAAATTAAAATTAAATTTTAATAAAATAAAATTAGGTAGGTGGGTTGATGGGCCAACCCAGCCCACCACGAGTTCAACCCGTATGAGCCGGGTTTAAATAAGCCGGATTGAAATCTGACCCGCATAAAAAAATATAATTTTTTCAAACCCAACTTGGCCCGAACCCGTAGTGGGTTGGGTTGGCCCGCGGATTGTGACCCATTTTGACACCTCTAATCAACTTTAAAAAAAGAAACATGAACTTAATGTCAGTTCATGCACTAAACGACGCCAATATGGGTATATTGACGTCGGCCTGTGCATTACACGACGCCAAATCCCTTCTAGTGCACACCCAAGTAAATATCCGTTAGACAAAATTCTTTGTGGTTCAACGAGAGGGACGTCGGCCTCTAGGTATACTCGATGTCGAATCCTCCATTACATACAATAGAAACAACGACCATTGATCACAAATTAGACGTCGAAGATTTGCTAGTCTGACGTCTTATATCTTAGATTCGTCAACCCTTATAGTTTGACGTCAATTTAACGTCTCCAGGTAGGATGTCGCCTCAAATTCTACGTTAAAGGTCGAGAAACATAGACATTATACGCTATGTTTGTACTAGTGTTTTGTGAGTGCTCTCCTACTTGGGTTCTACTTATTGACTCTTGAACTACGATATTAATTATAATACATAGATTACAAGTCTTTAACAACAAAGTTATGGAGTCTTCATAGTATTTCTTGAAACCAAGTACTTCTTTAATTTTTCAACACTTCTCCATGAAACATCATCATCACCACCAAAAATCTCTTATTGAAGCAAGATGTCCATCTTCTTATTTTTGTATTCACTGAATTTTAACTAAAGTCAATAAACACAAATGTTTCTAAAATTATTTTAATTTATTTTATTTTTCATATAAAAGATACTCGCTATTATTAATATATATATATATATATATATATAATAATAATAATAATAATAATAATAATAATGTTGTGTTAATTTTAACTATAAGGACAAAGTAGTGATCTTACTTTTTAATCTATTAATTTTTTTTTATCTATCATATCATTTAAATCAATCACAAACTTTTATGAAATTTACTTTCAAATCCACCAAAACAAAATTTATCTTTGAATTTATCTAAATTCATTCACTCACTCTATTCCAAATTCATCTTTGAATAGGAACATATCCTTAAACTTAACATGAATAGTTTTTTTTTTATTATTTGAAAATGTTCTAATAATGTTAAATATCACATTATGTTCTTGGGAATTTTTTTTTTTGGGTGAAGTCAGAATACTATATTAATCATGTTTTATAAATTAAATTATAAATTTATCATCTCTTTCTAATGAAAGCAAGATTAAGTTATATATTACATACATAGTTTGATCCTTTTCCATATAAAATAGGTATGCGTCATATATTGTTATAATAAAACATGAATTAATCATCATTTAGCAACTAACCTTGAACAATTATTCTGGTGTGTTGTGCTTACTTCATAAAATCTAGTTTAGAGAATAACACGCATAGATAGTGGTTCTTGGTGCACATGATTGGGCTATGAACCCTTCACTAATTTGAAAAGACTGTTTATTATGGGATGGGTGCAGGTTCTTCAGCAAGGGAAGCCCTTAAGCAGAGGTCAATGGACGACAGAACGTTTCTTAATTCTCTCTACCATACATTATTCATTTCTTTCTTAGCCGTTCATCAAATTCAAAAGTTAACATAATCATATGGACATAGAATAAGAATGTTTTTTTTTTTTAATTTATAAATATAGGCACCTAACTATAAAATATAGGAGACTGTTGTTGGTTTTCTTGTCATAAATTTATGTAGACTATTATAATAGCACCTGAATGATTGATAAGATAATGGGTGTGTTCGGATAATTTTTTATATGACAAAAATGAGAAAAGAAAAGTTTTTTTATTTGTAGAATTTTTCTTAATTTTTTATTTTTATGTGTATAAACTAGTTTTCAAATTATAAATAAATTTATTTGAGGTTTTGTCTTCTAAAAGTTTTATGGAGAAGTTGTCTAAATAATCACTGTATAATTATTTAATGAAACAACTTTACAGTCTACTTATTTTACTTGACTCGGATGGTATGGTTCATTGTAAAATAATATATAAAAGAATGAATGCATAATGTCACAAAAAAAAAAAAAAAAAAAAAAAAAAAAAAAAAACCTGAACAGTGTCACATATGTCAGTGTAAAGGTGAGTTTTTTAAGCATTGAAGACTATTCAGTATCTGTCTAAACAGTACAAAGTTGGAAATAACATGTAACATTTTTTATATCATTGTTGGAGATTTAGCTGGCCTACTTGAAGATGGGCCATGCACCACCTTTGTTTTCTGCACCCCCATAATTTTCAATGTTTCCGGCTACACCTCTCTCCTTTCTCTTTCGGCACCTCAATTATCTCCTTTCTTACACCTCAATCCTCACCTTCTTCACAATACACCTCTAACCTTAACTTTCTTCCTTCTTCACTTACTTTGATCTTTAATCTTTTTATTAAAGTTTTGGAATAATTTTGTATCAAACATTTTCAGGTTGGTTTTGAAATTGAAAGTATTTTTTTTAGGAGGGTGTAATTTTATTCTTTTTATCTTGATTGTGTTTTGGATTAGTTAATCCGAAAAGTATTTATAGATTTAAAAATATCTTTTAGATTAGTATTAAGTATTTTTAAGTATTCCACTAGTAAAATTATAATAAAGTTAGATACTAAATGAAGTACTCTTATATATTTTTCATAAGAGTTTTTATGGCTTCGGATCATCCACTTTTCAATTTGTTATGAAGAAATGGACAGAAGAATTTATCTAACTGGTGCTTGGTTCCATTCATCCACAACAATGAATAAAACTGTTTACCAATCGTGAGTATTTGTAACTCAAATCCATAATCTCAAATCAAACCTAAGACTCATGTTAACTTCCCTTGCCAACAACATTATTCAAAGAACAATTGATATGTTGATACATTCGATTCATAATTCATGGTCCTCGTTCAAAGTAATTAAAAATGACAAAGAAATCGTTCATAAATTTCAGAAGCTAGTGAAAACAAGTTGAGCAATTTCATTCAAGTAAAGTAAACGGAGTGTAGGACATATAAATAGTTGCAGAAAAGGAACAGAAAATGTTAAAATGCAAAGGAAAATGTAAAGTTCCCATACAAGAGCATCTCAAGTTCTCTTAACTGGATCAAAGTTGGCGACTCCTATAACAGCACCAAATATCGCCACGAGCACAACCCCACCAGCAGCAATACTCAGCAGAAAGTTTTGGAGCGAAGGAGAGAAGTCGTATCCCGCTGCATGAGCTACTTCAGGAATCACCATGCCCGATGTTACTGCAGCAGCGCTCAGACCCTTCACTGCTTTTTCCTTCAAAGACGCTTCCATGTTGAGCTTTTTTGGTTCTGCCTCTGACGATTTCTTCGCCGCACTCCTCTTCAAGAAGGCTTCGGGGGGAGCAGGGTTTGACTTTGACCTGTTCTTGCTGGCGGAGCTGAGTGGCAGAACCATTGAAACGGAGAGAGAAGCCATTTTTTGCTGTCGTTTTGATTATTCGTGAAACTTTTTGCAAAGGTTAGAACTTTAGATAGTGGGTGGAATCAGATATGTGGTGGGAAAATTAGATTTTGTGATGACGTGGCAGGTCTTGTACCTTGGATTGGGGATAGGGTTATTTCGGATTGATCACTTGGATAGTTTAAGGTCTCAAAGGATGTAGCTTTGTAGTCGATCAAAGAGGATAAAACATTGTTGGGTAGCATCAAATTTTCGGAAAGATGAAGTTTTACGTTTGATTAACGATAGAGAGTGATATATATATTTATATTTATTTGATTTATATTATAAATATAAAATTATTATAAAAAAATAAATTTTTATATTTAAAATAAAATATTAAATGAATGGAAAAACTTGATGTATTAGAAAGTATCATTTTTAATTTTGTTTTCGTTATATGTTAAACTATTTCTTTTGTGGGTTTAAATTTTGGAAATTATGTACATGTAAGTATATTAATCAAAGACTTTCTTTCTTACTTAATAATGTAAATTATGTTTATTAATTGGATTCACCTTTGTTTTTTTCATCAACATGAATTTAAGATGGGTCAATCATGATTTTCTTATTGACTATATATAATGTTTCACCAATGTGATTTAAAGTTGAAACTAGTGTTGTTGAAGCTGTTACAAGGAGCTTTAGCATCAATTTGAGTCATGTTTTTATTTAAATACACAAAGTCCCAATATAAACTTATTTTTATTTAAAAATAAGCAAGTGTTAGATTAGAGAATTTCAAATAAATCGATAACGATTCAATTAATGTATAGAGTCCACCTTGAATATAAGCTATATATTATATGGTGTGATGAAGATTAAGGTAAGAAGACAATGGTGACAACAATGGTTAATATTTAAATATATGTAATAAAGGGTAGATTAAATGAGATTGTTCTTAACATAAGCTTTGAGAGAAAGGGTGATTGTTGCAAAGGATGGTCGAGTAGTAGGATTTGAGTCCCAACAAAGACAAATAAGGTGAATAAGCTCTCCCAGTTTATCAACATCATCATCACATGGAAGCTTAGGTCGAAGCTTACCCTCCACAACTTCCATGGCAATCTAATATCATAACATCAACGCTTTCATCACAATCATAATAAAGATTAACGTTAATCAAGTAATTAAAAATTTAACATACCTTGGTGGGACCATATTCTGTCTCAACATAAGGGTAATTCCCAGTTAGTAGCTCGTTCAGTATGATCCCAAAACTATATACATCACAACTTTCATTATAAGGTTCACATCGGATTACCTCTGGTGCCATGTAAACGTATGTTCCTGAAAATAACACAAACATAATTAATAATATCATTACATGCACAAAACAAGAACATCATAGTTTTCCTCACTTATCTCTTCCTTATTTAAAAATAAATAAAAATTCTAAATTAGAAAAAAAAAAAAAAAGATTGATATAAAGAATAAGATTGTTTACCTGTTTCTCCGGTGAGGGCCATTTCTTCGTCACCCAAGAACCGTGCATGGCCGAAGTCCGCGACTCTAACGTGCAGGGCGTCATCAAGAAAAATGTTGCTGGGCTTCAAGTCGCGGTGAACCAATTTGGGCTTTTGTTCGTGCAAGTATTGCATAGCTTGGGCTATTTCCAAGGCCCGGCCCACTCTCTCGTGCAAGGGTGGAAGTGGCGCAATCCGCTCCCTGCGCCGGTTCCCAGGTCCATGGAGCCACTCCTTGAGCGTGGTGCTGAGGTACTCGGTGACCACCCACGCGTGGTGTGGAGGTTCGATGCAGGCGCCCATGAGCTGAAGCACGAACCTGTGGCGTTGGCGCGAGAGCGTTTCGAGTTCCTGAGAGAAGTAAACGACGCCGTTTTCATTTGTACGGAAAAAGTCTTGCGAAATGCACTTGACTGCGACCTCAAATCCACGCCATGTTCCTCTGTGAATCTCTGCGGTGCTTCCTTCCCCAATTTTTTGTTCCAATTTAATCTCATTTGGATGAATGTACCAGCCATTGGTTTTAGCTTGATGAATAATGAGTGCTAGATTGGGGTGGTGGTGAGCATGAGCATGAGCTTGAGGGCTGGTAATGGAGTGAAGAGAGAGTGGAGATGGTTGAAATTCACCATTGCAGCTCAGAATGAGATCTAATATTCCATTTTCTTGTGCTGTCTGAAGACAATATCTTAAGTAGTCTTGTGTTCTTTCCATTCTTCTCTTGTATATCACTCCAACTTCTCTTTGCTTCATCACTTGCTTTTCCAATTCTTCCACCTACCATTACCATCATTCTATACTTTTCTTAATATTCTTCTTTCTTACAACAACCAATCCATATTTTTAATTTCTTTCTTCCAGCCCAATACCATTTTTGGGCTTCGTCCAACAACCTCTTCGGCCTATACTTTTGGCCCATGGATCCAAGATTATAAATCAAATTTAAACATAATTATTGCTTTGAAATCATTTTTAACCTTCTTTTTCTTAAACGGTTAATTTGTTTATTTAAGTTTTACATATTTTAAATATGAACCTGTAAATAATATTAGTAGGCATACCTAACTAGAAAAAAATTAGTAAATAAACTTTATTTTTCAACTAAATAATATTTTACTTAATATAATATAAACGTTAATAAAACTACTTTATTGCAAATACAAGTATTTTCAAAATTAAAATAGCAAAAATTAAATAAAAAATAAGAAAACATTCAAGAGAAAAAAAAAATATGATACCATATTTAATCTAAAAGATGAAAGGGTTAAATATGTTTTTAGTCCCTATAGTTTGGGGCGATTTTGGTTTTAGTCCCTCTTTCAAACTAAGATACAATTTAGTCCTTCAACTTTAGAAAACTCTAGTTTTAGTCCTTTTTACCAAATTTTCTTAACTTTATTTGCTGTTTCAAGCATGTTTCTCAGTTAACATTGAAGTAAAAATGTGTCAAACGGTGTAAACAATCCAAATGTTATAATGAAACGCGTTTGAAACAACAAATAAAGTTAAAAAAATTTGGTAAAAAGGACTAAAACCAGAGTTTTCTAAAGTTAAAGGACTAAATTGTACCTTAGTTTGAAAGAGGGACTAAAACCAAAATCGCCCCAAAGTATAGGGACTAAAAACATATTTAACCCAAGATGAAATGACACAAAATATTTTCAAAATCAAGACCATAGAAAGTAAAAATAAAATATTTAAGTAAAAAAAGAAAAAAGTTAGTATTGTCTTTCAAATAAAAACTACAAACAAGATTAAATATAAAAAAAATAAAAAAACATTAAATATTATTCTCTCTATAACTAAAATTTAAATAAACATATTATCTTAATATTAAATATTATATATATTTATACAAAGAGAAAGAAAACAATATGAAAAGTGTAAAACTTTATAATATTACTGTACATTATATAGTGTAAATTTGTAAACTTTTTGGAATAATTATATCTTAATAGTAGTTTTTAATGAGTTGATAATGTAAAATGATTGTGTAATAACATGTGTGAGTAGATGCATGAGCATTAAAGTAATGTAAAAAGAATGAAGCAGACCTTTTGTTTGAGTGTTTGTGGAGATGTAGAAGCAGAGGACCCTTTAGTGAAGCCTCTGCAGCAGCCTATAAGTTGAGGGCTTGGTGGCTCCACATGCTTCTGTGGTTTAGGGTTAGGGTTGGATGATTGGCGAGAGAAGGAAGGAGAGTGTCCCTTCTGCTCAACTTTAGGGCTGTTCTTGAAACTCATGTTTCTTAACACGAAATGAAAAGAATGATAGAGTGGAAGGGCAAACCCTAATGGAGTCATGAGGGTCCCTTAATATGGTCTTCCACCATTTTTGTTGTGTGGTGAAGGCCACATAGCTGGCAACAATGACGGATTTTTTGAAGAACATTGTTCAAATAAATGCCTTGTTGGGTTGCTTTCACATGCTTTGTTTTGTTTTAATCAAACATTGTCTTCTATCTGTCCTTCAAACTTTGGATAAGAGACACCATTATAAAATTTCGTAATAAGCTAGGTTACGAGTTTCTACAATGAATTTTAGGAGTTAAAAACCATGTTTGAAATATGGTAATGTAATGGGTGGCAATTTAGACGGAGGTTACTACAAGATTTACCACAGCATACATAGATTTAGGGTTATAAGATAAAATCATATGATTAATAAGTACTCTAAACTCACATCTCGTTTAGATTATCAAATTTTAAATAAGATGATAATTTGACCTAATAAACTTTTCAACTCAATAATTTCTATACTCGTTTTATATCTATCTTCTTTATTTTTATACAAATACAAATATTTGTTTTTTTAATCACATTACTCTTAAAAATAGATTGTCAAAATGATTGATAAAATGTTAAAATATCATTTATCTTCGAAATATTATTTACTTTTATGTGTAATAAGTTTGGTAATTTTTTTTTCACATATAGTAAATAGAGGAGTTGTTATAAAAATAAAATAATAAATTTGTTGATTTCGTTTTTTATAATGGTAAAAGTTTTTTTTTTTTTGACATAATATTATAATACAAATTGTCTAAGTTCGAGTTTACGGTACAATGTTTAAAAATAACTGGTTCTATGCAATAGATCAAACCAAATTATCTCTAATAAAAAAACACGTATGATTTAAAAAACAACTTTCGTGTGAATAATTTATTTCTTGCAAATAATGTTGTGCAAATTGAACTAAGTGATAAGATATTTTTTTCTTATTTGGATAGGGAGAATACATCAACCAATGTAAGAGTTACATCGAATGAAATTAGAAATTAACGAGGGTGGGTTCAACTAAGAGAATGTGGAATCCTTATAACAAAAATATTATTTATTTATTTTATTTATCAACATCCTGCGGATATGCACTACCACAATGCTTCTACCAACTTAAATTATTGCAGTGTGCAAGAAAGTATCCAATGATTTATATATATATATATATATATATTGTGAAGAAGGTCATAGTTCTCGTAACCTTGATATTTAGGTTGAACAAACTCTTGTGAGATTGCAAAAAAGTTAATGAAAAACTAACTATGACAAGTGTATTGATTGTATGTAACAATATAAATATTAAAAATAGGTGAGGTTAATCTTCAATAAACCACACTAGCTTATTTATTATAGTTAGTATTTATTAAGTCAATCTTTATTTTTTTTCTATTTATTTTAATAACTTATTTATTATAGTTAGTATTTATTAAGTAGTCAAATTTAAATTCTTCTTCAATATTTATTTTAAGGGTTAAATATGTTTTTAGTCCCTATACTTCTTTGGGGCGATTTTGGTTTTAGTCCCTATTTCAAACTAAGGTACAATTTAGTCCTTCAACTTTAGAAAACTCTAGTTTTAGTCCTTTTTACCAAATTTTTTTAACTTTATTTGCTGTTTCAAGCACGTTTAATTATAGCATTTGGATTGTTTACACTATTTGACACATTTTTGCTCCAATGTTAATTGAGAAACGCGTTTGAAACAACAAATAAAGTTAAAAAAAATTGGTAAAAATGACTAAAACCAGAGTTTTCCAAAGTTGAAGGACTAAATTATACCTTAATTTGAAAGAGGGACTAAAACCAAAATCGCCCCAAAGTATAGGGACTAAAAACATATTTAACCCTTATTTTAATTATTGTCTGTCTTAGACGATGTAACCTTACTAATTTTTGTTAACGTTTGTTAAGTAAAAACTAAATTTATTTATTTTTAATATTTATTTGTTGTCTAAGTTAATGTTATTATAAAATTTTATTTGATATGAAAATTTTAAAAAGATTTTCCACTTTTTAACTTTTGTGGAAAAAAAATTAATGTTCTGTTTCTTACTAGAACGATTTAGCCTACTCTAATAATCACAATGTGGTTGATGCTAATATTTGAAGTCAAATTTATGTTTTCTTCTAGCTTTCAATTGAAATTGGATTTCAATTTTAAATTGGAAATAAATTTGGTATTTTAATTAAAATTGGATTTTTTAACTGTAATGTTATTTGAATTTGTAATTTAAACTTTTGCTGGATGACTATTTAATTTGCAATTGAGATTCATAAGCATATTTATAGATAGGAGTAACCAGGTGTTAAAATGTATGTCAATGGTACAACTAAAACTATTTCAGCAGATTCATTTTTTTTTTAATTTAAAAATAATTTTACACTTATTTTTTTAAAATAAATATTTGTAAGTGTTGAGTCAACTTAGTGGACTTTAATAATATCACAATACTTATATTTGAAAGCTAAATTTATATTTTCCTGTAATAAATAAATTAGATTTAAATTTGGAATTAAAAAATTTCAACTTTCAATTGAAATTGGGTTTTCAATTTTCGATTATAACTTCATTTGGATATGTAACTTAAACTTTTGTTGGACAACCATTTGACTTTAAAATGGATGCCAATGGCACATTATTTTTTTCTATTGACATGAGAATCAGCTAAGCTTACAACTATAACTTATATTTATATGTGTACATAATTACTTATAGCGTCGGTTAAGCCGACTCAATAATCAAAATTATTTTTGTTTATCATTTAAATTTGATTTTATATTAATTATATTTATCTTAGTGACTTTTATCATGTTAAAATTATTTTCTTTTTAAATTTCATCATCTTAATATTGACTACAGACACTAATTTCATTAATTATTTAAAGAGTTAAATATTATTTTAATCTCTAAATTTCATGTTACAATTTGTTTTTTTTTTAAATTTTGATAAATTTTAAAACAGAATAGATATAATTTTTTTATTCTAATTAATTTAAAAAAAAATTTACTTGTTAAATATTTTTTAAACTATCATTTGAGTTGTTTACTTTGTTTGATACATTCTCGCTTTAATTTCAATTGGAAAACACATTTTGACGTGTTAAAAGAATGTAACATAAGTTAAAAAGATTATATTTATTCATTTTTAAAGTTTGATAATAAAAAAATATTAAAATTTCGGATAGAAAATAATTTCAATTTTAAGTCAAAGTTCATAAACTAAAAACATATTTAATCTTTATTTAAATTTTACTATTTTTTTAGTTAAGCAAGCCAACACAAAATTCCCAATAAATAATATTTTTATTATTTTTATTAGTGTGTGTTTATTGGATGCTAATAACTTATGTTATAGTGAGAGTTGACAAAAACGTCATAATTTATTGACTGACAAGAAAACTAATTATAACTTTATTAGTATATGTTATTTGTGTCGAGTGACATTCTAAATTTTCATGTAGTGTTAAGAAAGACATTTATTTTTATACTCTTGTTTTTTCTTAACCTAAGAAGGTGTTTTTTTTTCTTCTCTTCTTTAATTTGTTTTTTATTCTTTTTGAAACTTATCTAATGTAGATGGTCATGGAAGGCCATCTTGAGTTCATGTGCCAAGTGCTTGTTTTGTATGTATTTTTCTAGTATACTATTCGTAAGTGAGTTTCCATATCAAGATTGTATTTGACATTATTCGAATTGCAATTATATATTTCATAATCGAAATTATTGAATGTAAGACATTAACCTGAAGTCAGCTGAGGCTACGTTAAACATTGGATAATTCAGAATAAATCGATACTAAAATAAAACTAAAGACACAAATAAAAAACGAAGTTTATTTAATTAAGAATTTTTATATAATGTCACATGAGGTATTATCCTTAACAAAAAGTTAACTGCCAGTTCTCTTCTAACAACTATAAAGACAATAAAAAAAAAAAAACACTGGAAAACTGGTTGGACAAGTTTCATTTTTTGGTATCGTTTTCAACAATTTGGACGTGTCGACTATGTTTTCTTGTCGGTTCTTTTTTATGAAAACTTTACGATCAGTTGAACAGATCAAATTCCTGAACGCATCCCTTTTCAAATCGGATCCATTTTTTTCACAATCTACTCACCAGCTAGCTGGTTCACCTAAAAGAGCCACCACTCGAAGCAAATAAAATGAGTTAAAGTATACAAAAAGCAGTGCAGAAGGCGAATATGCATGCACAAGATTCAATCATGAATTGATTTGAACATGTTCCGAGAATGCAACATGTTGGTGTCCTGCATTGCATAGAAAATAACCTTATAACAGGTCTGAAGTGTTTGTCGACAAGATGGATGATTGTTAGAAGATGAATCGGGAGAAACACTAGTGTGAACGTTATTCTGGGATGTGTGCTTGGAAAGAGAAGAAGGAGAGAGACAGCTAAAAAGATTGTTGCATTGAAGTGTACAAAAACATGACAATGATGGTCTAAGTTGTACTTTGAAACACATAAAGGGAAAGTGCATGCAGTGGAAACTCACCTAGGGATCTTCAACCTTCATCACTTTGTCTTTCCCTAACGTAACAAAGCAAACTAAAGGGTGTGGACCACATATCAAGAAGGAGAAGCCATAGCCTTACCTTCACTTTTTCTTCCTCTTTTTCCTGCTTCACCACATGCTACAACATCCTTCCTTCTATCTATAACTCTTCTCATCTTTGCTTTTTCTCTTTCTTTTCTCTTCTCAATTTCCTTTCTTTCCCCGTTTTTCAACATGGATACTGCATACAAAGTAAAGTTTCTGCTCTCATATTACAACCATAAAGACTCAAAACTCAAACACTACAAATTATTGTCTTAAAAAAAGTCTCAATTTTTGCTTTATACTTCTAAAAAATATCTCAAAAAATTTTAAATGAAATCATGATAAAATAGTCTAATTTCTATAAGTTTATTTTAAATTTACCATATTCAGTTGTCCTTAGTTACAAGCGGTTCTGTTTATTTAAATTTTTGTTCCCAAATCGGTGTGACATTGCCCAAACAATCTAACATAAGGGTTATCCATAATATATCTATAATTAAGCAACTTCAAATATAATATCTACATATAAAGGTGTTTAACCTTGTTGAAGATATATAGGTATCGTTTGGGAATGACTCAACTGTCTTGACAAACGAATACATAAGAAAAACCAAACAGAAAATCTAAATAGAATTTCATGGGTTGGGGAGAAAATAATCATATTTTTTACGATTGCTAGGAGATAATTAGGTATTATTTTGTATTTCTCTTCTAACGAGTTTTTCCTAGTTTCAATTGTTTAATTTCAGTTGTTAAAAGTTAATCCAGTTTATCATAGTGTGATTGTGTCTAGTTCATAGTATACATTTTGATAGGTCTCATTTTTAATTTGATGGCTTTTCTCCCAATTCATAGTAAAATTTTGTTTTTTTTTTTTTAGTTTTATACTACTTTATATATTTATAGATCTATTAATTAGTGAAAATCTTTCAAACTTTTTTTCAAGAACTTTGATTTTTTGAGCGTATCCTTTCGAAATCTATAACAAAAGTTATGATATTTTGGAATTTTTCATCATCACAATTATAAATCTGTAACTAATATGTAATATGTAAAACTTTAACAATTTTAGAAAACCATAAAAGTGGAAATGAAAATAACAAAACACGAAATAGAAATGAAGATAAAAAAACTGACATTAACATGGAATGAGGTGGATTGAAGATAAAGCTTTATTGGTGAAAGAAGTTTCACACAAACAAGAAAGAGAGAGAAGAATAAAAAGATTCGCATTATTTTTATGATCGTTTGTGAAAGTGTACTAAAACTCCGTATTCATCACTTTGTCTTCCCTATGTATGAAAGCAAAGTAAAGAGAGCGAATTCTGGTGTGGACCACACATGAAGAAGAAGAAGCCATAGCGTTTGAGGCCCCTGTGTCTGTGTTCCACCTCAACTTTTTCTTCCTCTTTTTGCTGCACTGCCATGGAGATACCCGCTTGACCACGTGCTTCCTTCTTCCATCACTGTTCCTCTCTTTGCTTTATCTCTTTCTTTTCTGTTATCAATTTCCTTTTCTTTCCCTGATTTTCAGGTTTCACCTTAGATCCTTCCATTACCACTCCAAAAAATTAAGCACAATTATCGTTCGACAACAAAAAAAATCTTACCAAAACCATATTATTTACTCAGTAATCATACATTCTTAACAAAACATCTAAAGAAAACTTCAAAAATGGATTCTGACACGTATTTTGAACATAGTATTACACTATGAGGCCATTAGCAATGGCGCGGTTAGTACCAACATGAGTGGTTTCATACACTGGAAGCTCCTCACAGTACCTTTCACTTCCAAACACAGCCAAATGATCAAGCTCGAAGAGATCCGAACTTGCATAACTCGACGCATCATCATCGTCATCATCATCCTCGTAATCAACTTTACTCCTCGAAGACAACTCCTTCAAAACTAAATCATTGCTCTTCTTCGGGTTTTGTCGGTACTCTCTCAAGAACCCTCTTGAAGCTTCTTCCTCTTCACACAAACGTTTGTGCCCACAGGGTCTACTATCTTCACCAACGATCACACTCACGGGGTAAAATCGCACTGTTTGCTTCACCCCACTGCGCATCCTCTCTCTTCCTGAAGACATGGTTTTGCTCAAACAAGACCTGGACAATGAGGAAGCAGAAGAGCATGTAGAGGAATAGTAGGAAGAGGAAGAGGTGGATGATGATGAAGATGAAGAAGAAGCAGTGTGCTGCACTTCGCCGCAGGAGCGGGAGCTTGTTTTCTTAGTGTTGGCGAAGAGTGAGTTGAGGAAACTCGTGACACGACCACCAGGAGAAATCGGTTGTTTCACTTTTTTAAGGTTGTTGTAAATCTTCAACGCCCGGGACTTGGATTTTATCAACATCTCCTCGTCGCGAACCGCCACGTGTCGCTCCTCAGAGGTGTGGGAGTTCCGACACAAACCCTCGAACACGCGAATCCCGTATCTCTCCGACCGGAACGACGCGCTCCCGCCCACGAGCCTGGCGCGCGGCGCGAGACACGATTCGCGCGAGATGGATTCGTTGTCGGAGGAAGAGAATCCAAAGCTGGAATCCGAGGAAAGCGAGGTGGAGCTGAAGAACAAAGCATCCTCGTCGCGGTGCACTTTTTTTTTGTCGGTTTTGGCGCCGACATATTTTCTATCCGCATCCATGGATTTCGAATTGCCCCTACTGCTCTGTTTCTTGGTGGTGGTCATTGTTGTGTGTCTGTAGAACTTGGTTTCGCCGTTTTTTCTCTCTCCCTCGTCGATGGAACGGTAGATTTGGTCAAGGAGAGTGGTAGAGAAAGATGGGGTTAGTAGCTTGTTTTCATCGTCTCTCTGTGGTTTGTCTAAGTTGTACATGTTTGTGATGTGATGCAATAACTGAAACCAAGGAACTTGTGAAAAAGAAAAGAAAAAAACAACTCAAATGAAGGAAGTGATGAGGAAGAGAGAGTTTGTTTGTTTGATGGGATTGAGGATTGTTGGTGGAATGAGAGGGTGAGTTTATAAAGGATGGAGTGTGAGTGAACATGTTGGTCCACAAAAGCAACAACACGTCCCTACCCATAACCAGATTTGAATCAAATGTGGTTCATAATTTTTAAAGCTTATTCTTATATATATATATATATATATATATATATTTCGCAATCTTTTTGAATAAAACTAAATTGCATACACAGATCCCTAGTTACCTGCATTTGTTGATTGAGTTATATGCACCATATCTTGTATCAAATAATGAAACAGTAGGAGTTATGCTTAGTTGGTGATGATGGTATAAGAGTAATCAATAAAGTGATTATTTAGAATTAGATAGGGTCTCCCACCATTCTTCCGTTTTGATGACAAGCTCATGCTTATGCCTTCCATCACGTACCCAGATTTAAATATATGTGTATATTGGAGTCTTCATGTGAGTAGGTCATTGTGTCTATTTACAAAGAAACCAACCGACAAGATCATTCTAATGGTCGCACGCCCCTAACTACAGATTTTCTATGCTTCATGCTTCAGTTTTTGCGTAAGATACACAATCTTCACTATCATCATTTTTGGCCTTTTATATCAAAATGCCTCAACACTCATTTTTCATTCAATCTTTTACAAATAAGGTCACAAACTTCACTTTATTTTTTTGTTGTCATGTATATCAGTCATGCGATATAAATTGTTCTCACCCATTGCATGTATAATTAAGCTTAAATTAAGACATACATATCTAATGTGTGGCGGGAGGGAATTAAATTAATTGGTGGGACCCTTCATAAAGTTAAAAATATAGATTTCACAAGTTATTATTACGAAATGAATGATAATGTAACAAAAAGGTCAAACTAAACAGCAGTTATGTAAAATTGTCAATGAAATTTAATTTCTTCAACTATAATATGTTGACTTATATTTTTCTTAGATTTAATTTCTGTTGAGGGTTCTTTTTCATTAGTCACGAGTAGGTTATATAATAGGTACCATAAGTCATTTTGTTAGGAACACAATATGTCATCGTTAAACATTTAATTTGATGGAAATGAAATGAGTGATACGATATAATAATTATTATATATGTGTTGTTTATTGTTTTGATAGGATAATATTATCCTATCATTTATTTTATTTCATTTAATTTTATTATTGTATTATTTTTTTATTTTAAAGAAGAGTAAGTCAAATTCAGTAGAATAATAAGAAAAGTATATACGGTCACCATGTTGTACATATATCTTTCTATTCAACAATGAGAAAATTAGTTGTTTTCTCATAATAACCTACTCTAGTTCATGTCTTGTATATGTTTGTGTCTTTTCCTCAATCATGTTTTTAGTTATAACAGTGGTTCAATAGAAATAAACCACCAGGGTGTGAAGTTTGCTACGTACGTGTAATTGTTTCCATTGCTCCGGGAAGGTCAGTTATTGGAAATCTACCCATGTTTAATTAAAAGGGTTACGATGATGATTGGTGTGTTAAAATGGAGGAAATTTTTGACTTCTAATAAGTCCATGAGATTTGGCTTTAGGAACCCTTCGCTAGTAAAAAAAAGTCCCTACTAATGCACCAATTATGTTTGGGTTGGCTAGAAACCGAAGCATAAAATGGGATGGTAGCATTTTGAAATTATTGAGGAAGTATATGTCTCGGTTTTATTTCAACCGAAGTCATAGAGCACATATTGCATCGGTTATAAGTGCAACCGAGGCCATAGAGCCCGCGAAACTTGCCAAGAAAAGACTTTTTAGCTGACAAATATCTCTGTGTAGAGTTTTTGGTCTTGGTTATTCTCATAACCAAGGCCAAAACCCCTCTGCTCCACTGACATTCTCACTTTGTACTCTAACATTTGAGTTGACTGACTTTTTGAAAGGAAGATATGACCTCGGTTCTGCAGGGAACCGAGGCCATATCCTCCTTTCATACAGTCAGTCAGTTGTAATATTTAGATTTCCAAAGGGTGTAATTAATTTTGTGCATGAGGTTTGGTCTCGGTTCTCCTTGGAATCGAGGTAAAAAGGTTTTTTTACCTCGGTTTGGCGCTTAACCGAGATAATATGGTTCATTAAAATTGCAAAATTGCCATTTAATATAATTTTTTATATTTTTTGTGCACTTTTAGAAGTAACCAAGGCAGTATCTCTTGCCAGGGTTAAAATTTCTCAAGAACGCGAAACAGTGCTTTCTTCTTCGCGAAAGCAGTTTCGTTCTCTGCATATTTCTCTCCTCCGTCGCGCCACCTTCTTCCTCCTTGCTTCTTGTCGTTTTTGTGCCGCCATGAGCACTATAGACGACGTTCTTCCTCAGTTTTTATCGCGAACTTTTAAAGGGTTCTTAAAACTGGTCCAACTCTTCTTGCATGACCTTTATCAAAAAGTCGTCTTCCAACGCTTTGTTGTTAAACAGTTCAATCTAAGATATTAAAGCAATTAGTCTTTTCTTGTAAAATGTTCTTGTCTTAATATCTTCAGCTAAACGATTTGACCCGTTTGACTCTCGTTTCTCTTCACGAGTGTCGTCTGCTTGTCTAGACACATTTGGTTCAGCTGACTCACCTGGCAAAGCTGACGCCCTGTCACCTAGTTTCATATTTAAAAAAGCTTCATCTAACTCTGACATTTTGATGTTAGGCTTATAATCTTTAAATTTTACATGAATGACCTCTTCCATCTTAAGGATTATAGAGTTATATATATATATAATTAAGTTACTCTTATAATTTTTTTTTATGTTATCTTCTTAAAATCCTATTTTAACTTAGAAACAAGTGATTTTATAGAAAGTGACTAGAGAAAATAGGTAAAATCGTTGTAATTTATGTTAAATTAGTGTTGTCCTTTTTATTATTTTAAATTATATATATTTAGGTGTCTAGCCATATCTCATATGAGACCTTTTGTACTACTGTGCAATTGAATGTTTTAATAATTTAAAAACAAAAAGTTTAGGATATTACAACAAAAAGTTAAAATAATTAAAAAGAAAAACATATACTCAGTCGCAACTAGAAACTAAAGGAGTTTTTCATTTAAAAAACTACTAATTATATATCTTCGTTACGTTATTTTTAAAATTAAAAAAAAATTGAATAAATATTTTAAAGTTGTATGTAATTGTTTATTTTTTATCATTAAATATATTATTATTAATATAATTTTAATGTGTCTGAACTAAGGAGAAAAATGGAAATGATTAACTTTAGAAATTTAAATAAAACTATGAAGGAATTAAAAAAATTTCTTTGAAAGGCTAAGATGGCAATTGGATAGAATTTGAAAGACTAAATTAATTACTTATTTTATTTTTCTTAGATAAAAGTTCAGTCTTCCTTTTTTTCCCTAATCTTAAATTTTAGTAATTTAATATAAACTAGAATATTTTTCTTAAGAAATATATATTTAGTCCAGTTTTTTTTTTTAAATAATCAAATTTTTAATTCAAACATAAATTTCACATAGTTTATTTAATTTATCTTATTCATTTAAAGTACTATAATGATTTAATTAATTTTTTTAAAATATTATCAAAACTAACTATTAAACTAAAATCATAGATTTTTTTTAAATATAAAATAAATCTTATTTTTAAATAAAAACTTAAATTATGTATTTTGTAAACATTGAATAAAATTATATTTTGCATTATTTTCTCGTGGATATATTATTACATCATGACACATATCTCTTTAACTCTTAAGGAGGCATGATTATTGCACTATTGAACACCGAAATTACTAGCATAAGTATGAAAACAGGTGTACCAACTTCCAGACTTTTGAGAAAAAAATTAATGAAAAATAAATTTTGGATAAATTCAAAATAAAAAATTAGAAAGACTGTAAAAAAAAAAAAATCTTTCAAGAATTATTTTATATATGAAATAATTTTAATTTGGAAATTGATAAATCTTAATATTTTTTTCCATCATATCTCATTTTCAATGTTGCATTAACTCCACATATATACTATATGAAATCACATTAGTACATATACGTAAGTTTTAATTTCAATAATGAATACCCGTCTAACATTCCTTATATAATGTTCGAGAAGTCGTTAGTTTCAGTTGAAATAAATTTGAAAAATTTATAATAGAATAAAAGAAGTAATGACAAATTATTACTTTCGTTTCCTAGAGTAAAATTAGGGTTTACAAAACATATTTGTTTTATTTTATTTTTTTCATCTGAAAAGGGGAGGCTTTTATTAAATAGAGTGATAGCTGAATCTGCAAGCTAGTGTGGTTACTTAATCAATAAAACACTAGAAAGTTAAAAAATGGATAAGAAATAAAGAAAAAGAAAGCAAAAACTTTAGTCTTTGATCACTTTCACTATTCCCAATTTGTTGGATATTAAAATAAATATTTTTTTTTCTAATTCCATATCGAATCTTCCAACCTACACCTACAATTATGTGAAGCTAAAATCAATCATACCCAACATAAGAATAAGAATATAAACATGTTTGGAAAAACACAAGTGGAAATATTTTGAACTCAATCTCAAAACACTTTGACGTTTATCTTAAAAGATAATTGAAAATATGTTTCATTATAATTAATAATATTACTCTCATCGTTCTTTTTTTCTTTTTTTTTATCAAATAGCATGTTAGCATCACTCAAGCATTCTGGATAAAAAGAAAAACTAAAACAAACATAAGATTATGTCATACTAATATAATAAATAAATAAAATTTTTATTTCAAAAAATCAAATATACTTCTAAAAAAACAAGGAGTAAATAATCTCTAAAGAAATCAAATCTAATATAATTAGACGATGTTAATTAAAATATCAACGCATTTATTTATTCTGGACATGGTCATGACATGCAGCATATTTTTAAATTAGCTTTTACATGATAAAGAAATTTGGAACTATTTAATTTTAAACCTAAAAATTAAAAGAAAAAGAAAACTCATCCTAAGAAAAAATGTAATATTTTGAAGGAAAAATCTAATCATAGTTTTAATACTTTTGGAACTTACACTAAATCTCATCCCAAACGTGACTTAACTCGTTGGCTTTTAGCTTTCAATGCAGAAACAGATACCAACTAGCTTTCAGATATTCTAGTAGTCATAGCCTTTTGCTTTTTCAAAATTAATATATATGTTTTATAGGAGATTTTAGTATTAACAATTTTGTAGGCTTTTCGATCTTTCCATTGCGAAGAGGACAAGGTTGTGAGATGTGTTTAACGATGTCGTTACAAAAAGGTCCTAACATGTTGAAAACACTTAACCTATCCTACTTATGCATAATATGCTCAATTAGGAGTCAATGGAGGCATTGCCATGAGGGTTAGGAAACTCACTCCATGTATGTGGTTCCCATCCATGAAACCCTCCCAAATGACAAATTTAGTGAATCAATAATTGTGCATGTGGATGTGACCCATAATAGCCATTGCACATTGTCCTTCATCATACACCAAACAAGTCTAGTCACTTCATTATTTTTTTCATAAGGTACTACTATACCTCTTCATAGTATCACTTTGATATTACTTACTAGTCTTTTATGAAAAATCTTAAAAATTTAACATCGACTAGAAATAAGACTGATTTAGAATACATAAATGGGTGCAAACATCATCTTACAAGCTAATTTTTTAGAGTTAAATTAAATTTAAAGTTTACTCTTAACAATAACACTTAAGCTTAGTTCTAATAAGAGATTTGACAACTCCCAAAATCTTAAGACAATAGACTTATAAGTTTTTTTTACCTTATAAGATACATAATTTTCTCGTATATAATAAATTTATGGATTTTTCTATTTTATAAGGTATTCAATTTTCTTATATCTAACCATGTATGAGTTTGAAGAAATAAACAATTCCAATAAAACTTGAACCTGATATAATATTACTTGTCATTCAAAATCTTAAAACAATAAGTTTATAAATCTTGATCCTCATCATGTTAAATATTATTTCTATCCAATATAAAATTTAAACTTAGAATTTTTCACTTGCATATGCAAACTTGCATAAAATTATATATATATATATATATAAAAGACAAAGGTATTTGTGTATTGTGTATAGTAATTATATTAATATGGAAGAAAGGCGAGCAGCATGTCATTAAGTGTAAGCAAATCAAGGATTTGCCCCCATAGGAGTAATCGAGGTCACATGTGAGGCAATATCTGGTTTCCTCTATGTTGATGAGTGGGTGGACACTGAGAATGATATGCATAGATTGATGACCCAATGTGCACCCTATTTTGCAGAAAAAGAAAAGGGTTGATTCAGAAAGGTCCTTGATTTGGTCTGTGAATTCATGTGCAAGGTGTGTGATGGCCAATTTGAATTGTAGTGAAGGTGTTTGTAAAAATGGTCCAAAGAAAGCAAGCTGAGGCTGGCTTCCACCAACAATTAGACAATGATCTGTGTACTTTCAACGTCTGATGGCAATGGATCTTCAGGAGTATTTAATATTTGGTAGGGTCTCACTGCTCAAGATAGATGCCTATATAGTGGTGGAGTCAAACATCCACAAATTTCATCAACTTCATTATTGAACAGAGATAATTTACCAAGAAATATTTTTCAGTTTGCAAAGCAAGAATTTGTGTGGGCAAAAGGAAAACATTGTTGTTTCTCAGCATCAGACCCACACAACCTCAATCATGTTTTTCAGGTTCCTGTTACAAATTCCAAACAAATATCTAACAAGAAATTTGGAGGCCATTCCAGACATCAATAAATTTAATGTCACTCGTCAAAAGTAAATCAAAAGGCTAAACCACTGTAGGGAGAAGAAGAATTATTTAATTAGATATTAGGTTTTACAAAACTAACATAAATTACACTTCACAAATAATTGTATTTACAAAAATTATTATTTGAAATTTAGGTGTGCAACTAAGTTTTACTTAAGGTGAAGATAAAAATAAGTTGAAAAAATTTATAAATATAAAAACTTTCCTTAATTTGAGATTTTAAGTTGAAGGTATCGTGAATTTTTTTTGGTTAAACTATTTTTTATTATACTAATAATTTTATGTTAAAATTTATATTATAATACTTTTCTCCACATAAATATATTTTGGGTTGAAGATTACATTTTAATATAAGATTCAGTAAAAGGAAAGAGAAAGCATAAACTTTTAATATGAATATTTGATAATGTGTTTAAGAAACTTGGTGAGCTGTTAATTACATTGAACCTTGTAGATTTTTTTTAATCATTGTAGTTTTGACACTTAGTTTGTTCATGTTTCTATAAATGTAATAGTTTCCATTTTTATAATGTAATATAACAAAGTTTTCATACATAGTTATCATTTCTCACAGCAAAAAAAAAAATCAAATTTGATAAAAAAAAATATGAATAAAAAGGTTATGATTCTGATAATATTGTGTTAATTATTCTTATTCATTATTATTTTTTTGTTCTTAAAACACACATGGGTGTATGCATGTATAGAATCTTATTCATGTGATCTTGTACTTGCCAATAAGATAAAGATATAATTATTATTGTTTGAGTGTGTTGGTTGTGATCAAAAGCACTTACACAGATTCTTGGATCATTTTGTTCCTAAAAGCACTGTATGTTAATCCTATGCCAATAATATAATAAGAACCTCAATTCGTGATAGCAATCACCTTTTTTCAGCATAAAGAAAAAATCATTTCTAATTATTATGTTTTATATTCATGAAAACTAAAACTTTGAAACTTAAACTGAGGGCATGCGCACTCTTATTTATATTAATAGGTTAAGTTTGATGCATTTTTATGCTATTTACATGCATCCAATCAAAAATAGATTAAGCACTCTTGTTTATACTGTTTTCTAAATTATATACATAATTATTTCATTAGTTTCTATAATTATTATTTTAAAACTTTAGTAATATATAAGATTTTTAATTGATTAATCATGTAAGAAAATGTATTAACAATCCATAGTCATTGAATTCATTATGGTTAGAGTGCACAGTGATATATTGGATAAACAATTATGCAACCTAAACATATACTTTAGTATAATAAATATTATATTAATATATTTAAATTTTTTTAAATTCAATTAAGAAACAAAACCCACTTCAAATTTTAATTGATTTAAAATTCCAATGGATTGTTTCTTTTTTAACTGTAATTCAATTTAATTTCTTAACTGAAATCTAATTCATGTTAGAAAATATCAATTTTCTGAATGAATATTTGTATTTTAAGATATTATTTTTAGTTTTCAGCAAGAAAACATGTTAATACTAAAAAATGCAACACATTAGTATGCTTTTAATTAATTTTTGTTGATATACCTTTATATAATAAAACAAAATTATTTTAATAAAACTTGTATATAATAAAACTAAATTATTAAAAGGTCAAATACCATATCATTGATATAGATTTGCAATAGTTTTTTAAACAAATTATTTTTTATCAGAGAAAATTTATATTTAACAAAAACAACAAGCATTAGTAAGAATTTTAACAATAATTTTAATAAAAAGCAATTTAAAATAAATTTATAATATGGATTTTCATACACAACCATTTAGTTGATAGTTACTTGACAAAAAATGCGAAAGAAAACACGTACTCACATAATACCACTGTCATCCTAGTGAAGTAGGTCTAGGTCTAGGACCCAATGGACCATTTTTGGCACGTGAAGTGGTTTAAACCATTCACTCTGTCAATGGCTCTGACACGTGCTGTTATAAGATACGTCAATATATACTATTGACTCAGGACCACCATTTGGCACGTACGTGAATGGTTCTGACACGTGCAAGAAGGTACATGACCCTACTATCAAATTTAATGTTTTGGGACAAATCATATTTCCCTTTCCTTTACCTTATCTAATCTAATCATCAAATAATAAAAAAAAAACAAGTTTTAATTCCATAAAATTAGCAAGAATCGGTTTTAGTCTATACAAAAAGAATATTTTATTTTTCTATTTTTTTCATATGTAATATACTTTTTTAATAGTTTATTTCTTCGATAACAAAAAGTTAAAGTGAAAAAAAAAAACATAAATTATAAAGAAAAAACTAAAATACGTAATTTGAGATATATTTTAGCTTTAACAATGTAGGGATAGTTCTTGTAATATGACAAATTATCCATATCCTATAGTTTTATATGTTCTTTTAATTATATTATAGTTTCTTAAGATCTATTGCGTATAATTCAGAAAAATATCCTTAAATATTTTTATTTAAATATTTTAAAATATATTTGAAGATGAAATTTACTAATATATTATTTCTAATAATAAAGTGAGTGATATTAGATAGACATGTAACAAAAATCAGAGAAAGAATAATAATAATTAATTTTAGAGAAAAAGTAATTAAATTTAAATATCAATGTATAAATTAAAAATTATTAGTATCTAAAATAATTTATATTATAATTAGTGGTAATTAATATTAGTTATTAAAGCTTTTTGCTAAAAAAATTATTGTTTAAATTTGCCATTAATTAATTAAATATTAATTTAGATACTAATTTCTTTACTAGACAAAATATTAGTAGCTAATGTTAATAATCAATAGAGAGTCTAACTAATAAATTAATTATAAATTTTTATTTATAATAGTGATTATTTTAGTGATTAATAATTTTTAGTTTATAAATTAGCATGTAACTAATTTGTTTTATCTCTAAAATTAGTTGTTATTTAAAGATTTTTTTTAATGAAGATAAACATACAAAAAAATTTACTTTTTGCAGTAACTTTACATAATTGTTGATAATTAAAACCCAGAAATATAATCATATAACACTATGCACTATTCATGGTATTTTAATTTTTTAAAATATATTTAATATTATAAATAAAAGACTAATAATTTGAAACATTGAATCTCTGTAATGAAGATACAGTGATGATGGACAAAATCTATCACTGGGAATTCATTATGCATAAGTAAATGTGTGTTTGAAATTGAACTAGAATTGTTTTTAGAATCTGCTATGAAGAGTCTTGTAGTCTATTATAGGTACCTATAAACCTACTTATCATTTTCATTTGTCTAGCTAGTGTCTGGACCAAAAGAATGTGGTAGTGTTGCATTTTGCCACATGTTTAGAAGATAGATTCAATTTCAAAGAAGCAACAAGTAGTAGTAGTCTTTTTCTGGTTTTAAAGGAGTAATAGCATTTTCAATTTGAATTTTTCCATTAAAGATTCATATCAATAGAAATTATTTTAATATAGATTTTAAAGACATAGTTTCTTAAATCCAAAAGAGTTTCTTGTATTTTAAAAAAACTATATTCAGTTTTAAAAAAATCATAAATTATTATTGATAAAATATGAAATTGTGTAAAATCTCATTTTTAGTAATTTATAACTTATTAAATAATTAACACTCTTTCTAAGAGTGTTATTTGAAAATTTCAAAACTTTAATTTACTAAAAATAATAATATAGGATGACATAACTTATTAGTGAACTTAAAACTTTACAAAACACAAGTCTTTTATTTCAAATTCAACTAAAAAGTTGTTTAAAATATAACTTTGAAAATCTTTATTATTTCATATTACATTTCAAAATCTTAAATGATTTTCTCCGGCACAACTTCTCGCTCGAAACAGCCTCCATATAACAACAAAAGTTATATTATCATAGTACAAATATAGACAAATATGATTGAACTAAAAAATATAGAAAAATATAGGTAGTAATCATACTTACTCACACTACTCAAACCGGTCATTTCAATCCATGAATCTATACTATATTCATAGAAATAAAATGTTATAAGATTGATATAAATATATAGTATTAATATAATTTGTCTCAAAATATAAATACATGGTGTATTAAAACTAAACAACCATAATAATGAAATATATCTAAGTCAACTAAGAAAAACTACTAGACGACAAGAAAAAATATTGTACAACATCATAGTCCTCTACCAAATATACTTCAACACCACTCCTTATCTACTCATACTATAATTAGGTAATAATCGCAAAACAAACAAACACATAAGAAACACTAAAAGAAACAACAGTGTAAACTAATGTGCAAAAGAATTTTCATAAACAATTAAACAATTTAGATATACACAAGGTAAACTAGTTGAAAATATAAATAGTACCAAAATACCTAATAACATGTTTTTCTACATTGTGTATCATTTCAATTTCAACATCATACATCGTAAATATGAAGACTACATCGACCACATTCAACTTTAAGGTAATAAAGCAAATTAATAATTTATTTATTTTTTAATAACAAGGCAATGTTGCTTGAACTATGGTTATGTTATTTAACAAAATCATAATGATAACACTTTTGTTGAGTAATTTGACATATCATTTGGACACTAACTCAATGTTTTGAGCATATCTCAAAGGGAGGAAAGAGAATTGATTTATCATCATCTCCTTCAATGGAACATTCAAACTCTTATTGGAAAGAGTCAACACTCAATTGCTCAAGCATCATTTGAGTATCCCAACTTTGGCATCACACTCCAAAGTACCATAATCTCCTTATAAATTTCACTGATGACAACATCTTAATAACACAAAATACTTATCAAAATAAAAAAGCTAACTAATGTAGTATATTTAACGCATGATGAACCTCACAATAATACAATTATGGAAGTGAAACCATTATCAATATCAATCTTTTCAAAAACAATAAATAAATAAACAAACAAACATGGGGTTATTGGATTATGAAAAATTGAAATAAAAAAAATAAAAAGAAGAAATGAAAAAAAAAAGCGAATAGAATAAAATGTTTATAAAACAAAGTAAAAAAATAAATTACTAAAACAATGTAATAAAAATAAAATCGGTAAATAAATTCAAAAGCAATTAAAAGATAAGGAAAACTAATGCCTAGATAATGTGCATGATAAAATAAAAAATGACTAAAAGGGATAAAATGAATGTCCAAAAAAAATGATAATATGCCTAAACTAACAATGAGAATAATTGAAATGCAAAAAATGATGTAGTGCCTAATTGAATTATAATTAAGGATGAAATGAATGATTGAATGAAATTAAGGGATGAATGCTGAAAAAGAAAACGTCTAGTAAAAAATAATAATTAACTCATCATGTGGGTCTATTTCTTCCCAGAAATAGATAGAGATTTATCCCTTTAATATCCATTTCACAGAAACAATGTACATAATGATGTGGGTCTATTTCTTCCCAGAAGGAAAAAGGGATTCACAATGCCCACAGATTTATTAATTATTCCAAATGAAATGTTTCCACAACACTGATTATTAATTACATCGTTTGTTAGTTTTATTGCAGACTTGCATTAATACATGCTAAAAAAAGTTAATGAAGTTCATAAACTCTGTTTTCAAGTGTTTACCAAATTAGAAAAATATTATAAATTGAAGCACATATGTTGATTTCAAAATTGAAAATGAAGTAAAATATGTTTTGTAGTGATTTTGTTTAGGCTTAATACCTCTATTGGTCCTCTTATTTGTCAACTAATCTCATTTTGGTCCTCACTTTTGCAACAGTCTCAATTTAGTCATAATTTTTGTAAAAATACACAAATTGTACCCCATCCGTTAAGTATTAGCAAACGGTGTTAAGTGAAATCCACATATTGCGTTAATAATGTGGTGATGTGTTTTTTTAAACGTGACCTGTTTTGATTAAAAGAAGCATTGGTGATGTGGCATCAGAAATTGGGATTTATCCTAGGGATAAAATGAAATCAGACATAGCAGTGTGCTGGATGCTTATTCTCAGCAATTCAAGAACATTTTTCATCGTTTATTGCTTGTCAAGGCCGGAAAATAAGAACAAAGCACCTAAAAGAAAATTCCCAATCAAGATCAGAAACCCCGATTTGCAAGAACAAATTGCAAACCCTAACCCCCAATTCGTGAGACCAAACCCTACAACGAAGAATCAAGCACCACCAATGAGAACCCATACCCAAAATGCGAGAGAAAGAACCACGTCCACGAGTCGCTCTAGCAGACCACAAACCAGTGACAGCGTTTGCTTGAGGAAGATGAGTTTCCAGGAACTGGTGTTTGGAGAAGCGTTCTTCTTGAGCAAGCAAGAGAGCCTGAATTTCTTCCACTTTATATGGGTCAGTTCTGGAAATGACAGAGGTAACAAAAGCATCATATTCATCACCTAAGCCATCAAAGATTGCCTCAATGTGATCATCCGTTGTGATGGGAGCGCCAACTGCAGCAAGAGTATCAACGATTTTTTTAATATATCAAGAAGGTAAGTTGAAACGGATCGTTCTTTCTTAGAAGTGCAAAGAGCAAGCTTGAGTTTCTTGATTTGGGCCCTGGTATGAGATGCAAAATAAAAACCTAGCTTTTGCCAAATCTGAAGGCCAACCATTTTTATCAAGCTTGGGGTTGTCATTGAAGCTGGTCTTGTTGATCGAACTGAGACCCAAACGTAGCACAAAATGCGAGCATCAGAAATCCAAATTCCCTAATTTGAAACCCTAGCTCCGAAATTCTGATGCCACATCACTAATTATTCTTTTAATAAAAACAGGCCACGTTTAAAAAAAAACACATCACCACATTATTAACGCAATACGTGGACTTCACTTAACACCGTTTGCTAATACTTAACAGATGAGATACAATTTGTGCATTTTTACAAAAATTATGACTAAATTGAGACTGTTGCAAACTTGATGACCAAAATGAGATTAGTTGACAAATAAGAGGACCAATGGAGGTATTAAGCCTTTTGTTTAAGTTATTAACATTAGTTTATGAGTTTTTAATTGGTCTGATCATGTTAAATATTTTAAATAATTTTGCAATGTTACTTAAATATTATATATATATATATATATATATATATATATATATATATATATTTGTGTGTGTGTTAATAAATATATATTATCTTTGTAACATCCCAAATTATATACCAAACATATATAAGTATAGAATGCAAGCAACCATGATAATGAAAAACAGTTAG
>NC_028356.1:33051859-33056911 GCF_000741045.1 Vigna radiata var. radiata | reverse complement strand
CTCACCAATGGATTCGGAAGGGTCAAAAACCCCCAGAACGACCTAAAGAACGTCCAAAACGGACGTCCGGAGCTCCCAAAACGTCAAAAACATCAAAAATACACAACCTGTCGCAGAAAATTCGCTGAGCGCACACCTTGTGGTGCGCTGAGCGAATTTTGTCTGCCAAAAGTCATTCGCAGAGCGCACAGAGTGCGCTGTGCGACTCTGCATAATCTGCAGAGCGAATTTCTGCAGATTTTAGGAACTCACACACTCAAAATTCGTTCTAGACCTTTTTATTAACTTCTAACCTTCCTAAATTGATCTGTATGATGAATTGAACTTGTTTAGATGTTCCTAACTAATCATAAGTTGATTCCTTAACTGTTATGCATGAATTTAATTCCTAAAACTTTAATTCCATGAACTTAGATAGCAATTTCTGATTTTACCACTTACCAATTATTTTAGACCATTTTGACTCATCCTATAAGTCATATGTGACTTGTCTAAGGGTTATAAATTGACCAAAACAGTACCTCCTACCAGATTCAAATTATAGCTACTCTAGTTCCTAAATTTCAGCCTAATTTACCTAATTCACTAGTTTTCTGTTTATGGATGCAATGAATCAAATAAATAATCTCACAAATCACAATCCAGCTTTACAATCATGTATAATCAATCATCAATAGTTATGTTCAAAATCATTCCAAAATTTAACAGCACAAAGTCTCACACTCTCATGTCACTTAAATACAACTCAAAACAGTATAATGAACCAAGAACTTGCCTACTACTATCATTTCACAGATTTTCACACAAGATTCACAGTGCATGTAAAACTTCAAATTCATACTAGCTCCCCTTACCTGGATCCTTGCACAGGACAGCTCAAGGCTCTCTTCTAAATGTCCTAACGTTTTCAGAATTTATCCTCCAACCTAGAGATCACAAAACAGTGATCAGAACAACTTTTAAAGTTGGAATTGAAAGAGAAATTGAAGAAAGAAATTGTTAATAGCACATGCAATCAGTAGATTGCATGTTCCAAGGCTTAAATTGGTGAAGTAAAGAGGGAAGAGCAACTTACCCTCTTCGAACGNGGAATGATCGGTGCAACTGGAATTCTTGGAATCCAAATGCTTTAGGCAGCTACAGGAAGGAAATTTAATGGTTCAATTTGGAGAATTTTGGGAGAGAATGCAATGAGCAGAAAGAGAGTTTGGAAGAGGTGGTTTCCAGACAAGAGTTAAGGGTTCAAAGAAATCAGATTTTTGAACTCAAATGGTGTTTCAGTTTTTTTAAAAGCCATTACCCTCTTATTTGTTGCCACATGTCCCCATTTTGTGCTCACAAAATCCCAAGTCTTTACATTCTCCCCAACAACAATAATTTTCGACCTCGAAAATTAAAAACTTAGCAGTGAATAGAAAAACCTACTCTGATCACATCCTCTAGTACAATCACCTATTTGGACAAAAATACTACTCCCCAACGACTTTACTAACATGAAAATCATGCCTCTGTGTTAAAATGTTCTAGTGTTAAGTAGTGTAGATTGGTTTAGCCATATCTCTCAAGACAAATCTGAACTCCTAAACTTCAGCTATTGAGAATCTTCCTTTCACAGAACCAACCCTATGGTGTCTGCCAGGCTGCCCATCCTCACCTGTCCTCTGCAACTTCTCGTAATTCTCTTCTAAAACTTCTTGTAATTCATCTAGCCCCTTCTAAGAACCACCATACCTCTGACTTGATTACTACCACGTCTNATTTAACTACCAATTGTTATACTNTTGATCACCTACCACTACACTCATTNTGAGGACTTAACATTGCCTTACTGATCTCCAGTCTTGAGTAGCATAGTTTCCAACTATACTACCCCATTACCAAAGTAAAACTCTTCTCCTTAGCAATGTCAAGACCAATTTGAGCAATCTATCTTCACTTTGTTATTTTGCTGACCTGGACCATATGCAATCCTCAACTCACTAGCCTGCAACCATACTTAGATCTTTAACCTCTTCGACTTAAGATCACTAGCTTGATCAGTATCAAGCCAACTTATGATACATCTCAAACTAGGATTGTCCAAATTGCGCTTTCTCAACCATTTTGAGAAACCCACTAGTTATAGTATTCAAACTATACTAATGAAATCTCTGTACATTTTCACTAAAGATCCCAAACTTCATATCTTTCAACCAACTCTTACTCAATCCTTATCAAATCAAGAACCTGAATCTTCTCTTTAATTCAAACCATCATTTAACACTTCCTTACCTCAAGATTTACACTACAACTCGAAACCATAGCTCGAGTCATCTCCTTCGTCCACCGATCCACTCTTCCTTTCCAAGTCCATTAATACTTCCTCACTTAAAAGNTGACCCTATAGCTTGAAACTGCACTTATTTTCTCTGTCTGATACCTATTTCTTCCATGCTCAACTCACTTCTGACTCTTGAGAATTACCAAACACTCTCAACTCATTCTCATATAATAGCACCAATATTGTTCAGATGACTCGTCCCTATGAAAGCTCTTCATGCGCACATATTACTGATAATAACATGCTCACCATCCGCTGCGCTACTCTGATCCTCAAACTCCCTTGCTTACTAGTTTACTAAAAGAACACTTCTTTCATGACACTTGTAACCCGAAGATGATCACCCTTGAAGAACCTTCTTCATAACTTCCATAACCCTGCAAAACTCTGATAACTCTTTTCTCCCATGATAACCCTGTCATTCCATTTCCTTAACATTGTTTTCTACTCCACAAAACGGTCATGCTCGAAATCACTCCTGATTGTTAAAACTCCTACCAGACTATTCCAACATGTTCTCTATTTCTTTTCTGCGATTCTTCAACATTGTAGTTCTCCCTATGATTATATTGACTCCAAACACTACTGCTCTAATCCAATTTCCATCTTCCTCTTTCACTACCCACTTCAACAGGAACCATCAACAAAAAGATTACTGACAGTGATTCTGTTTAGACACCAATCTAAAAAGAAAACCACTTCTCCAAGATATAAAAATTTCATACTTGTTGCAGAACACCAATCAAAACCCTTAAACCATAAAGATTCATCTTCTCTGCTTTTCCTCGTTAAACTCTTTTGACTTTCACAACCCCTTGTCTTCACATTTTAACTTGATTTGCTTCTGCTGCATAGCCATTAGTTCCCTTTCTTAAAACACAACACTTCTTTTGAAGGCCACAACCCCATAAACGATTTGAAAACACACAAACCTCCTTTGATGATCACACCTCAAATTTATGAAAGAACAACATCAACTATTCTTCACTAGCATTTATCAGACGTCCTAGATTCCCATAACACTTGCTCTCACGTTTTCTCAACTATACTTGATGTACCAACTTTGTTATCCTTCCCTGCCAAGAAACCACTTTATATAAACTTTAAACCTGAGCCCTGGATTAACTCCACAAATGCCACATCGCTAAGAATTCTTCATGTACTCATCTCGACCATAAAGGTTTAAAACCTTCTTCTCAAGAATTGCCCTCTTCAACTCAGAATCTTCAGAAATACAAACCCTACCTTTAATCCTCTAAACCGCAAAATACCTTACTCGCAAAATCAACCCTCTGACCTTATCTGAACTTACAAATTCACTGCCTTCTGTAACCCAGTGTTCAAGATCTTTTCTCTCTTGATTAACTCAGCTGAATACTGATCATCATCATAAAACCACACCCAAAGAAAATTAACTTTATCACCACATGCTGCTTCATAACTCTGAACATCTCAACCAACTCAGACTCTCTGATCATTCTCGATACCCTCTTCCACAACGTATACGGTAACCACCCTTTTGCCATTAGTTCTAAAACCTTTCTAGATACTAATTCGCCTTGATCCACTTTATAATTCCCATTCCCTTCTTAACTTAAACTTCAAATCATCCACCACTTTCTTATCTCGATCTCAGTCATCGTTGATACACCGATCCAAATTATCAATTCCCTCCAGTGTCACTTTGTTGCTCACCAACACTTCCCTTTCTTCTGACCTCTAACGTTATTGATACGTTGAACCAAACTGATTTCTTAAACCTTGCTACACCCATGCTTATCCAAAGTTTCTCTTATTCTAGCCTTCGAATCCTAGTCTTATCCAAAGTTTCTCTTATTCTAGCCTTCGAATCCAAGTCTTCTTGTGGAATGCACGGTATTCGATCTGCTGACTCTGTTCTTGAAAACTTCTTCACCCAAACATTTATTTTAAACTCCAATATGTCTTCACCCATCCTTTGAAACCTAAATTCTGGACTTCTAACTCTTTGTCTTCGAGGCAAGAATTTGTCTTAAAGGCTTAAACCAATTACTAAAGAAGGTATACAGGTCAAGTTGTCATTGAATTTGTATTCCTTTACCACTATAGAGCATAGTACATTACCACAAAGGCAAGAACAAGACGGAAAAATGTGATAGACAATGACACTTGAATCACTACCCTTCCTTTACCCAAACCTTCATAATTAAGAAAGGAAAATTATCTCTAGTACAAGTCATGAGTGTGCACCCTCATTCCTTCTATAGAGACATTTTCTGTTCTCAAAACTTCCAGTTAGACGCATAATTTTATTAACAAGACTTGGAATAAATGGTAAACCATACCATTTAGACTCAACTCTTCACAGAGAAGACACGATAAACCTGCAATACACAGGTCACCCTAAGGACAAACATTGCGCCAAATACTGTTTATGATCAGAGATTAAAACAATTAGTCTTACTCAAAGAAATTAGAATGAATGCTTCTGTACATTTAAGAGCACACAAGCACAAGCAAGTGATGCACATAACCTACAGGTTCTCTAAGGATAAAAACTGCTCTAATACCACAATTGTAACATCCCAAATTATATACCAAACATATATAAGTATAGAATGCAAGCAACCATGATAATGGAAAACAATTAGATGTACTAGATGAGTGTTTAGTTATACAGTCATCCAAAATTAGAGAAATTTAAAAGCTTTACAATTACATATAAAGTCTTTCAAAATGGAATAAGATAAAGA
>NC_028356.1:33047893-33050064 GCF_000741045.1 Vigna radiata var. radiata | reverse complement strand
GGAATGATCGGTGCAACTGGAATTCTTGGAATCCAAATGCTTTAGGCAGCTACAGGAAGGAAATTTAATGGTTCAATTTGGAGAATTTTGGGAGAGAATGCAATGAGTAGAAAGAGAGCTTGGAAGAGGTGGTTTCCAGACAAGAGTTAAGAGTTCAAAGAAATCAAATTTTTGAACTCAAATGATGTTTCAGTTTTTTTAAAAGTCATTACCCTCTTATCTGTTGTCACATGTTCCCATTTTGTGCTCACAAAATCCCAAGTCTTTACAATCTTAAATTATTAATAAAATTAATTTTAATTATTTTTATGTACTTTACAATTTTATATATATTTTATTATAAAATCAAATATTTTTAAATTAAAAACTGTGAATGTAGGTAAATAATTTTAAATAAAAAAGTTACAAATCTTCACAAAATAAGTCACTGATAGAATAAATTAAAATTTTTCACAAATTAAAAAATAATTCATTTATTCATGACGATAAAAATATAAAAATAAGTAAAAATAATATTATCATCCATAAACATTATATAAGTATAAAAATACATATTAAATAAGTATGTTTATATATTAATTAAATGAAAATAACATTACAAATTTATCTATATACTAATTCTCATTCATAAACACACACACACATATATATATATATATATATATATATATATATATATATATATATATATATATATATATATATAATTTTGTAATGAAATTAAATTTTGACATTCATAAAAGTTTTGTTCTTAAAACAAACTTCTTGGTTAATCAAAATTTTCATAGTATTTCATTCAGTTATAGAAATCCATACACAATTAAAATTGTGTTGTGTAAATTATTTTTCTAATGATAATTATTATCTAGTAATAGTCACTAATAGCATTAATATATTATGCCTATGCAAAGTTAACTAATTAACTTTTTCTTTCATAGGATTTCATTGAGTTATAGAAATCCATACACAATTAAAATTGTTTTGTGTAAATTATTCTTCTAATGATATATTATTATCTAGTAATAGGCATCAATAGGATTAATATATTATGCCTATACAAAGTTAACTAATTAACTTTTTCTTTCCTTGTACATGAAAGTGATTTATGAGAATTGACACGTTACAAAACTTAGTTGTTTCTCTCAAGCAATATTTCGAGGTTTAAGAAACATGTTCCATCCATTTAAAATTATTTCTAATTTAAGATTATATATATATATATATATATATATATATATATATATATTATAAGACAATTATTGGTTAAATAAATTACTATTTTATTATTAAAAATAAAAGAAATAAATAATAATAGATTTTATACCTAATAATAATTATGCAAAAAAATACTTTTTTTTTTCAAAACTCGTTGTCATACATTTAAGAGAAATCAATACACTATATGGTTTAAAAATCAACAAGGTTTAAATCGAACATTTAATTAACTAAGTTAGGATTAAGATCGATAAATATTTGTTTTGGGTATGGAATTGAGATTCTTTACTTAAACCACTTAAAGTTGTTATAAAGTCCAAACGAGCTTTCTAATGGTTCTCTATAGTTGAAATTATGTTGTTTGCTCTTTTTCTTTCTTGTCCAAGCCGTGTGATCTTGTCAAAGGTCTTGTTAAAGACACTTCGATGTTAAATCAGTAAATAACCGATCGGTTAGTATAACAAGTGATACATATAATGTGAATGATCCATAAGTCATACCTGAGACCTTTATTTATAGTAGGTATAATTTTTACTTTTGTTAGTCTAATGACTGTCCAATCACATACTAATTTGCATTAGAGACAAATGAGTCATTACCACTAATAATTTGACTATATTGTTATATCATATTAGTACGATCTGGATAGTCTATTTGTATAAACGACCTAGATAGATATTCTGAATAAACAGTCTCAAAACAGTACTTAGATTATATAGTACAATAATAATAAAACTATAAATTATTGTAAGTAGAAAATTAAACAAAGTAGAAAAACATGGTTTTCTTAAAAAGTATCCATTAAGATGATAATTATAAAACTCTTAAGAAATATGAAGTAAGAAAAAGAAATACTACTTTTATCAATAAATACTAAGCAAAACTGAGATACTTAAAAGGACAATGATATTTTAACACCATTTTTTGACACTATTTTGACACTGCACACGTGTCAA
>NC_028356.1:33004664-33047163 GCF_000741045.1 Vigna radiata var. radiata | reverse complement strand
TGTCAAAAAATGGTGTTAAAATTTTATTTTCCTACTTAAAGGACAATGATATTTTAACACCATTTTTTGACACTATTTTGACACTGCACACGTGTNAAGATGCGATTGGACGATTTCAAATTAAAAAAGTTGAGGCAGGGGTATATTTGGAAGAGAAAAACCAAAGTTTGTTTTTTAATTTGAAATCGTCCTTGCTACAACACTTTTGACCAAAATTGGAAAGTATTCTTCTTCACACCGTTCTTAACAGTCCTTAGATACTTAACTTCCAATTAACTTATTTATTCTTCCTTAAAAGCTTTAAAGAAATATTTTATAGAAAAAAGAAGTCTCAAGATCAATATATGGGAAATTTTAATGATACCTAACAACTCTCTTAATTTCTAGGTGACTTTTGATGATGATAAATCAAAAGCAGTGGATTTCAATATTATCCACCATCTGATCCTGATTTTCAAGCTATTGAAGAAGAAAAGCCTCCACTGTTATTGAAGAGCCATGGTAATTTTGGATCCTGAATAAGAAATTGTCACTTTCTATTTGATATTCTTATTTGTTTGTTTGATCAATTAGATGCTGTAAAGGTAGTCTTCCCTTTGCATTCAACCTTTTTACGTAGCTTAATTTCTAGTGATCTACTTAATAATTTATAATGGACTGCCTTTAAAAATTATAAGTGTATGCTAATACTGCTTAGGTTGTGAGAGCATTGTAATAACAGTAATACTTTTGTGAAAGTTGTCGTGTGCGTATAAACATAGAGGTGTTATATACTTGTTTTTCTTCTCTGGTTTATTTATATGTTTGTTTTAATTAATACATGTAATTGTTAACCATGTTGCTTTCGAGGAATTACCTAAAGGGAATTGGTTTTGCTTTCCAGTATAAAAAGGGAATTTGTTTCTTTCTTGGAAATGGACTTATTTATGCTCTCTTCATCTTGTATTTTACGTGATTAATTCATTTTCCAGTATAAACATTGATTCGTATTCCAGGTGTGGGAGTTCCGGACTTGAGGCGGCTATGAGCTTGTTTTTGGTCATGGAGAACAGAGATGTGGTCACTTGGAACTCCATGATTGGTGGGTTGGTCCGATTTGGGGAATTTAAGTGTGGGTGCAAGCTGTTTGATGAAATGCCTAAAAGGGATATGATTAGTTGGAACACGATGTTGGATGGGTACACCAAAGCTGGGGAGATGGAGAAGGCGTTTGAGCTGTTTGAGAGAATGCCTGAGAGAAATGTTGTTTCATGGTCGACTATGGTTTGTGGGTATAGTAAGGTAGGTGACATGGATATGGCGAGAGTGCTATTTGATAGGTGTCCGGAGAAGAATGTGGTGCTTTGGACGACGATAATAGCGGGGTATGCTGAGAAGGGAAATGCGAAGGAGGCGACCGAGTTATATGGGAAAATGGAGGAGGCTGGGTTGAGGCTTGATGATGGGTTTTTGTTTAGTATTTTGGCGGCCTGTGCTGAATCTGGAATGCTTGAGTTGGGGAGTAGAATTCACACGTCTATGAAGAAGTGGAGGTTTAGATGTAGCAGTAAGGTGTTGAATGCATTTATTGATATGTACGCGAAATGTGGTTGTTTGGATGCTGCGTCTGAAGTCTTTAGTGGAATGATGGTGAAGAGAGATCTGGTGTCTTGGAATTCCATGATCCAGGGGTTTGCCCTGCATGGACATGGCAAGAAAACGCTTGAGCTTTTCTCTAGGATGGTAGACGAAGGTTTTCAGCCAGATAGATGTACATTTATTGGCCTCTTGTGTGCTTGCACCCATGCAGGACTTGTTAACGAAGGGCGCAAATGCTTTTATTCAATGGAGAAAATGTACGGGATCGTTCCTGAAATTGAGCATTATGGTTGCATGGTGGACCTTCTTGGACGTGGGGGACACCTAGAAGAAGCTTTCACGCTTCTGCATAGCATGCCTATGGAACCAAATGCCATTATATTGGGCACTCTTCTAAATGCTTGTCGTATGCATAATGATGTAGATCTTGCAAGAGCCGTGTGTGAACAACTGTTTAAGTTGGAGCCATCAGATGCTGGGAATTACTCCCTTTTGTCAAATATTTTTGCTCAAGCAGGAGATTGGATGAATGTGGCCAAGGTAAGGTTACAAGTGAAGAATACAGGAAGCCAAAAGCCTTCAGGGGCTAGTTTCCTCGAGGTAGAGGAAGAAGTGCATGAATTTACTGTATTTGATCGGTTACACCCTAAATCAGATGATATATATCGGATTGACATATTGGTAGAGGACCTCGAGCACGTTGGATCTGTTCTAATGACACACCAATAGAGGTGAATGAAATCATTGGTTGCATTAGCATGCACAACACAACTGAATTGATGCTTCAAGACATGTATATGATTATTTAGGTTGGAATACTTGTATAAAACTGGTAATTGAGCTAATTATTACTATTTCCCAACACATCTGTAGGATATATGAACATCTCTAAATAATGAATTAGATACAAGACTTGGTTTTTATTCTCACCAAGATGGGTTTTGTTCACAGATTCCTAATCAGGTGTATAGTCCACCAGTGGAAGCTTACCGTAGCAGCTGTAGACAGATTAAGAAAGGGTATCAGAGAAACAACAGCCCTCGCTATTATATATCTGTTCTTGAAGATGATAGTGATGGAAAGCAATCAGAAACATAAGAACCTCGCATTGTAGTTCAAATGGACATAGAGAGTCCTGTTATATACCAGAAGTCATGTTTGGACCATTACTTTGATAAACCTATAAAAGTAAGTAATCAATGACCAAGAATTTAGTCCTTTTGTAATCAGTTTCTTTCCTAGCTCCCTTGGATTGGTTTTTCTCATTTATGTTTTACAAATTGTGAAAAAAGAATATGAAACTGCACAACATCAAGAAGTATTGGTTTTTTCTCATGGAATTCTTTTACTAATATCCATTTTCACTTCTACCAGCAAATGTTCTGATTTCACTTTAAATATTTGGACAGGTAAGTGGAGATGTACGTGTCATATTCTATGAGAAAATGATAGGTGGTCGCCTTTTCTACTTCTGTTTTAATACAGCTTTTATTAAGAACAGCTTGCTACAGGTAATCTCATCGCATCCTTTATTCTTGGTATTTTTTGTATGCTGATATATTTAGATGAAAGGGAATTATAGCTTCAAATTTGATCAAAACCAAAATACCAAGAATAAGTCCTTTGTCATGCAAATGGCATTTGGCTGACAAATTGTTTTCAATGATCCTTTCAAATTGGTTATAATAGAGATCAAACTAGATAGATGGAGTCTTTGACATACTTAACGTAAATAGTTAGTAGTGATTTAAAGAAAGTAATAGGAACCATAAGTATTGGGATGTCATAAAAGTGGGTGTGAAGAATGCAAAGATTTTACTCAGGCAAATAAAAAAATTAACTTTTCATTCTCTAATCTAATCCAAATAATACATTAGACATGGTAATGCCCGGAAAAATCCACATAAAGAAAATACCATTACAATTTGGATGGAATCATTCCCCGTTTCTAAGTACATTGGTTAAGGAAATAATCTATACTCTTAAACAGAAGCTGGGTAGTTGGTAAGGTCCCATTGTAATCTGCAAGCCATGTTTCAGCTTAAGCTACTTTGTCGGAATCAATCAGAACAATCTTGTTTATATCTTTATTTACACGAAAAATCAATTGTGATTACGTGCTATGCTCACAAATATTTCAAAAGTGTTTATATTTCATATTTGTATATGCAGGGGTAAACAGCTCTGATGTAATTTTATGATCCTTTTCGGCTCACTGTTTTCTTTCAGGATACACGATTTCCCCTCAACCCCATTTGTACTATTGTACCTTTTATCGCCTCTATTAATTCCTTCTTTGAAACAAAAAAAAAAATAAATTCTATGATAAACTTAATAGTTTAATTTATGGGTTTTCAAGATTAATCAAATTTAGAAGTACAAAACTGAGAAGCAGCTTTTTCAATTCTTTGAATTCAGACTAAATGAAATATGTTCTTCAATTCATCAGATGGAGACAGTAAAGAATAAAGATTTGCCAAAATCATTAAAATGACAAAATAATAAAGGGTCCATGTGAGGTAGATATAATCATTAATTGGTTTATTTAATACTGGAATGATCAAACCATTTCTAACTTAAACATTATAGTACCTTTTCTAAGTATTATTTAAGTAGTTGTAGACCAAGTAAAGACTACATTAATAAACTAAACAGAGCAAAATCAAACCATTTAAAGTTATTAGTACTTCACTAGTCTAGTAGAAGCAAGTGTATTGAGTATTATTTTTTTTTTATATATTTTACAATTAAATTCTTGTTGTTTATTTATTTTTTTAACTCAGCGACATAATTATTATATGGTCTTATCATTTCCTTACTTGTTTTCACTTCTTAAGAAATGTGAGATTTTGTAATTAATATAAAAATTATGTTATGATTAATGTAAAACATCGATTAATTTTTAGAGTGTTTTTCTCGACACCTCATGCATCTCACCCTGCACCTTCTTATTTTATTTTTTTTTCCATTTGTAACCTTGTCAGAGAATCTTTGAATGTTACTTTTTCTTAATTCACCCATTAAATAATTAAAAGCCTACACCACTCATCCCTTTTTCCTCACTATCAGCATCTCATATTCCCAAACCTTACACTCCATTTCTCCTCTTGAGTGCTTCTCCTCCCCTCCTTCCTCATTTGTTTCTAGTAGTCTATTCTTCTTTTTCATTTGTTGGGTGTCCGGATTGATTCTGATTTCCTTAAGTTTATATGTGGTATTTGTATGTATTGTTTGTATGTGCTGGGATGCATTTCTAGGCTGGATTGAAGGTCGTAATTGCACCTGGAAGTGCGGTTGAGAACACGAGCTTGTCGAAATTGGAAATGCAGTAGCCGCACTTGGAAGTGTAGTTCATAGCTCGGCGCACTTGGAAATGTGGTAGCCACATTTCAAAGTATAGTTCATTCTCACCGCAATTTCAGTTCCGGTTAAGTGTGCTTTCATTCTCACCGTTGTTTAGTATGTCTTTCCGCATTACTCTTCACCCTTCATTAATTTTTAATCTTCAAATGTCTCTAACAAATACATTCTGTGCTTTTTCTTACCAACAAATATAGGTTGTACTTGACTCGAGAATACTGTGATAAGGCAATGAAAGATGAGTTGGATGCTGAAAAGAAAAAGAAGTGCTTGGAAAAAGCTCTAGCTACTTTTGCTGCCCTCATTTCTGAATTAGAGAAAAAGAAGCAAAAGAAGAAAGAGGAGCAACAGAGACTTGATGAAGAGGGCACTGCAATTGCTAAAACGGTGGCTTTGCAAGTTTTACTCAGAGAAGATTCAGATGATACTTGTACTATAAATGAGAGTGGATACAAGACTTGGAATTATAATCACAAACTTGAGCTCTTCATGGGTGTACCAAGAGTTTGTTTTGCTGATGTAGATGGTGGTGGCACATGGTCTTTCACATGCAGGCCTCTTGAGAAGAATGTGTATGAATCGCTGCATGAAGAAGTGGGATGGGGTTCTACTGGATTCTCTGAAAAAACACCAGAATCAAAATTGAGGAAAAAATAAAGAAAGAGAAAGGACATGAAGAACACTATAAAATATACCACAAAGACCAATGAAAATTTAACAGTAAAAAATTGAAGAAATGAGAAAGGCGTGAATGTAGGATTTATAAAAGCAAGAGTTTAGGATTGGTGATTATTGGAACATTATTAAGTCATCAATTTAATCAATGAAAAACAAAATTGTAAAATGGAAGGTGCGTGAGAGATAGCGAGATGCACGTAAAAGCACTCTAATTTTTATTATTCTCATTAACAATACGTTGGATAACAATGTCATCATGTTTTCTAATGATTGTCACATCATCATCATGTACACTTGTCAAGGACATTTGTTTCTCATTATCGAAGACAGGATTGTACTTTTTATCAAACCTGTTTTCAATTAAAACAATAAAAATTACTCATTGTTTTAGATAGCATAAACATAAACATACAACCACAGACACATGTAAACATATTGTTTTAATTACCTATAATATCATTTTATATTAACCATAAAATCTCACATTTTTTTACACTACAGAAATATCATATAAATACATAAACATATAAACAAACACACAATAAATAAATATATATATATATATATATATTAACTATTAGTTATTTAACTAATTTAAGAACTAGTTTTATAAAGATAAAAGTGTTTAGCAAATAACGCCAAAGTAATTTATTACAAGAACTTTCAGTTTATTAATAAAATATATTTTTTAACTAATAATTTGTATCTCATTTAACTTTTTTTATTTACTAATTCTTAAATTTTAATATATATATATATATATATATATATATATATATATATATAATCTTTACTTTCTATGTTTTATTACATAATAATATGTGAAGATTAAACAAAATAAAAGTTGTAAAAAAATCTAATGACATAGTAATTATAATTACAAGTAGATAATAATATAATTTTTTTAGAAAATACATATTCTATTTATATGATAATATTAATGTAGTTTGTCTCTTTTAATGTTATTATATGTACTAACTAGTCATATTAAATGTTTATTTGACAAAACTAACCCATAAGCTAGTTGTAGATAAACTAACTTCCAAATGATAAAATTAGTTGTTAGTAGATAAACTTCTAATTTATAAATTTTGACCTGATAAGCTAATTTATTCACTTAAAAGTATTTGGTAAAACTAGTTGATAAATGTAAAATGGCATAATTTCTGAGTGTAAATATTTTTTTCATAACAAAATATATTATGATGTAATTATAATTATAATTTTTTTAAGAACTAAATTCTTATTAAAAGAAGTTAACTTTCCTACTTATTTTTTAAAATTTGCACATGTTTTTTTTATTTAAATAAGTCACTTATCTATATTAGTTAACCAATGAGTAATACTAGTTAACTTTTTTTACATTATTATTTATACAATAAAGAATAACTAAAAGTACAAGAGGAGATGATTTAATTGAAAAGTGTTATAAAAGTTAGAAAAAAAAAACCTTTACATAAAATAATTGTTAAGAAAAGAATTTCAATATAGAATATAAAGAATAATAAAGATTGAATATAATAAATAAATAAAAATCAACAAAACACATATATTTTACAAACACATATTTTTACAGTGGTTCAATTATTTCCAAATCTATATCTAGTTATTTTAGGGAAGAAAAAAATCTTGTAAATATATAATTACTAGAAACTCATATGCAACTAAACTAAGATAAAAGTCACTAATCGAAACACTCTTCAAAAATATTTATAATGGTAATAAAAATACTAAGTTACATATAACACTAGTGCAAATATATCAAACCTAATTAAAAAAAAAAAACAAAGATAGATATTATACAAAGAAAAATCCTATAACATGATTAATTTCCTTAATGAATCTTAAGCATTTTTGTTTTGGGTTAAATATGTTTTCGTCCCTCAACTATTGGCCCTTTTTGTGTTTAGTCCCTCTTTCAAACTATAGTACAATTTAGTCCTTCAACTTTAGAAAATTATGGTTTTAGTCTTTTTTACCAAATTTTTTAAACTTTATTTGTTGTTTCTCAGTTAACATTGAAGCAAAAATGTGTCAAACAGTGTAAACAATCCAAATGCTATAATGTAGCGTGCTTGAAACAGCAAATAAAGTTTAAAAAATTTGGTAAAAAAGACTAAAACCATAATTTTCTAAAGTTGAAGGACTAAATTGTACTATAGTTTGAAAGAGGGACTAAACACAAAAACGGCCAATAGTTGGGGGACGAAAAACATATTTAATCCTTTTTTTTTCAAATAAAATGTAATGTACGATACTCTCAAAATATTATTTTTGAAAATAATAAACTTTCTAAGTAATGGTAGGGTAAGCAATATAAAAATAAAATAGTCATGAATGAATTTTTGTATTTTTTCAAAGAAAGAATAAAGTAAAAAATTTATTTATAATTTTTCTTTTCGAAAAGTGTAGTATAGATGCATTGAATGAAAAAAAAAACTTCTTTTTTAAAAGAGTTTTAAGGTTAATTGATTAATATGTTTTTAAACATAATTAATTATTTATGAGTTGACTTTTAAAAAAATGCCTAAATAAAATATTATTTCAAATAGTCAATTAATTTTTAATCAATGCAAATTTACTCAAGACCCATGTTTTATATTTTCATCAAACTAAAAAAGATAATGCAGATGAAAGAACCAATAACAAAAGGTGCATATATCATCAATTTAGACTAGTGTTACATTAATTTCTTTTAACACTTTTCAATACATGTAATTTTCATACATTATATCTTGCAAAAAAAATATTTAATATTAATTTTTTTAATTTAAATTGCATAAAATATTAGAATATAATATAACAAGTAATAAAAATATTCCAATAATTAATTGTTTACATAAAATTTAAAATTGATAATCTCTACCTATATATAAAAAGATACACTTTTTTGTGTACATTTTTATTTTTTCTATTTTACTTGTAATAGTATATTCTTAACTTATTTGTTAAGAATAATTGTATAAAGCTCACCCGTTTCAATTTTATTTTCTTTTTTATCCATTCATTCAACTTTTTTTTATCTTATTTAGTGGTTAACCCTCGTTTACATGTACTTCTTACCACTTTTATTGTATTTGATTTATTTTTTTTAAATTTTATTCTTCACTATTGTTTATGTAAGTAAAAAACATGAGAAGATTATTCATAGATGGAGAGGAAAGTCAAAATTAAAATTGAAAACTTTAATGTAATTTAGGGAGAATTTAAAAACTATACAAGATCAAATTAAATGGTAGTGAAATGCATGTCAAATGATGTTCAAATAGAAGAAATGCAAACATAAGAAGATGAATAACACGTTAAAAGTTCACTGAGAAAAACTATTGTAAGTTAGTGAAAATTAAGAAAAAAAACAGAAAAGATAATAAAAATTTGAGTTTGTTAAATTATTTTTTTTATTAAAATTTATTTATATTTTATATGGTAATGCTTCATTAGTGGAGAAATAACTTTAGACGTATGTTATTTTGGGTTTTTAAGGTCTGATTTCTGTCCGACGTCTATATGGGTGACGTTAATGAGACATCAGACCCTTTAGGTCAGACGTATTGTATATTTTTTTTATTAGATGGTTTTAAAAACGTAGTGGAGAGAATTGGAGAGTGCAAAACGCAAGAAATTGCCGCCAGAGAATGTCGCCCAAGGACACGAGAATAACTGCACTAAAACCCAACGAAAACGCATTTTAATCGGTTCAAATGAAAGATAATGTATCAAAGAGTGATGTAATCAGAGTAAAACTAATTTAAAATGGTGCAAAATTGAGAAAACGAATATGAAAAGCGTAACCCGTAGAGAGAAAACGCGACGAAGATGATGAACAATGAGTGCGCGTAACAGCTGTCTCGCGATCACGGTGTTTTAATGTCGATATTTAGAAGTTGGTTCCCCTATAACAGAAGTCTAAAGGGCTTTAAAAGCCAGTTCCCCCATAACAGACGTCTAAATAGAGCCAAAAAGTGACTTTTTAAATTTTTGGGTTTAGGGTTTAGACGTTGGTTCCCCCAATAACAAACATCTAAAGGGCTTCAAAAGTCGGAGTGGCGGAATCAGACGTCTAAATGGAGTCAAAAAGTGACTTTTTAAATTTTTTGGTTTAGGGTTTAGACGTCGGTTTCCCCAATAACAAACGTCTAAAGGGCTTTAAAAGTCAGAGTGGCGAGATCAGATGTCTAAATGGAGTCAAAAAGTGACTTTTTAAATTTCTGGGTTTAGACGTCGGTTTCCCCAATAACAGACGTTTAAAGGGCTTTAAAAGTCGGTTTCCCCCATAACAGACGTTTAAATAGAATAAAAAATTATTTTTTATTAACTTTTTCGTTTATTCAGGATAGCCGACGTATTTGAGGACCTATAGACATCAGTTATGAGGGCCGACGTCTATAATATTATAGACGTCGGGACCCCTCTTAACTGACGTCTATATTGAAAACTTATTTACAAAAGTGCCACAAATCATTAATTTACGTCGGACGCCTGCTTAATTGATGTATAAGGAGTGACGTTAAAAATCAATTCTCCACTAGTACTTTACGGTTTGTTATACTTTTAAATTTGGACGCAACAACATTTATGTTTACATTAATAATAAATAAAAAATTAAAGATAATAAGAAATTAAATATAAAAAATTATCATTGAAAAAGATTAAATAAACTATAATGTATCTAAAGTAACTTGTAGTTTATGAACTAAAAACTCTTAAAACAAAGAATTTTGAGTACCTTATTGAATACTTTTATATTCATCAAATTAAACCGTGACAATTTCATTACTTTATCAAACATACATTTAATGTAAGAACTAAGAAAATTGTAACCTACCACCAACTTACTTATAAGCTAGATTATATAGTTAATATCGAAATTAAGATTACGATAGTTAAAAACTTACAAAATCCTAAATCGTAAAAATGATTAATAGGTTTTACTTTATACAAAACCATGTTATATATATATATATATACATATATATATATATATATATATATATATATATATATATTAATTGAGTTTTATTTTAATTAAAATTCATTCACCAAGGAAAGTGAATGGTGTATAAAAAATATACTTAATTTTTATTTGGGTTCGTTCGTATGTTGTTTTATTCAAAATTACATTAAGGAGAGAGTAAATAGGTGTTGCAGCTAAAAATAAATAAATTTTAAATACATTAATTTTTAATTGAGTGGTGTTATGGTTCACAACATAAGGTGAATTTTTAATTACAATAACTTTTAATTAAGATTATGATTTATTTGAATTGAATTCATTCACAAAAAAGAGCTACAATGGACAATTTAGAAAAAAATATGATTGTTTGGGATAGTAAGTGGAGAGTTATTTCTTCGCACTTTTTATTGTTATTCTTTCTTTGTTTAATTGAAGGTTTTTCTTATAAGGTCTTTACGTTTCTTTCTTCTTCAAAACTATACCGATAAGTTATGACAGTTAAGTCTTAAATCTTCAATAAATACAATTATCTACCTTATTATCTTATTCTGTATTTAAACATATCATAATAGACTTTTGATTAGGACTAACCTAATTGCAACCCAATAGTCCATAATATACTTTTTTATATATTTTTTTTATTTAATCACATTAAGTTTATGTTGATTTAATATGTACGTGGTGATAGGTTAACATAACTTCCAAAATCATTAGCAAGTACTTATTCTTATAAGAGAAGAACGTCTGGTCATACAAGGAATGCATTAAACAGACGGTCTATACGATACAGTAATAAAAACAATTTTACAATTTTATTTGATAGTAATAAATTATATATGAGATCTAAATAGAAAATTGTGTAAAATTATACCATCTTAAGATTTTACAAGTTAAATGTCATTTTCACTCATTCATACACATTTGATTTATATAATCTAATTTATATAATGATATTAATTTATAAATTCCATTATAATTTATTTGTATCTATATCAAATATAAATAAAAAGGAAATTATTTAAAATAAAATGTGCTAATGTTAATGAAATTAAATTATTTTAAATGTTTACCTAATTAGTGCAACATTAATTATTTTTTGTATGAGTGTAAAATAAATATACATTTAAATATGTCACATGGGAGACTCATAAATGATGCACTATTATGATAAAATATAAATTTAATTATCAATCATTCTAACACTATTTAATAATAAAATAGTATACATTTAAAGATGTCATACTATGCTATGAACTTATGACTATTAAATAATAATAGTAACAATAATATACACATTTAAATATCAATAGATGCTAAACTTAAATATTAAAAATGCATTCCATTTAAACACACATTTTACTTTATTGATGTATATTATTCTTGAAACATATTTTAATTATTGACCCACTCTTTTTACGAGATCCAATTCTAAAGAAAAATATTTTAATTTTTTAGATTAATAATGATATAATTAAATAATTTTAATTAATATAAAATTTATTAGTTTTATTTACACATTAAAGGACATTTAAATGTGATATTTAAGGATCAATAAATGCTGCACAGCTTTAATGATTAACTTTGATATAATACATGTTTAAATATATGGTATTCAAACTAAATATTAAAAAGCAGTAAAATTTATAACAATAAATTTCTCTTTATATATATATATATATATATATATTATAGTTCTATTTTATCTACAATTATATTTTAAAATTAAAAAGTAAAAATAAAAATAAATGATCTGATTGCTTAAAAGTATTATTGTATAATCATCTATTATTATTTTTATGCAATCATTATTATCAATATTATTTTTTAAAAATATATGAAGGCACTAAGTGTTTCTCTTTCACTAATATTTAATAATAAGAAAATAATATGTTAATTTAATGAATGTAGTAAATGCTAACTATTAATAATGATATAAAAATATTTTTAAATACGTAACATTTATTTCAACAATAAATACTACTGTTACTTCTTTTTTACATTAATTAATACTAAAATTACTTTAACCATAAAAGGCCTTGCCCGAACGTAAGACACACACTCAAGTTTTTGTTTTTTTTTTAAAAAGCCGTAAAAAGTGTAAGAAAAAAAAAACCGTATCCGGTTCAAGTGTGAAACGGATTCGATGGGCTTTTATCAAATCCAGTTAATTCAATCCAATTGTTTCCGATTCAAATCCGGGTTATAAAAAGCCTGTGTTGTTTCTCTGTTTCACTATTACTACATTACTCCTATTTTCATGTGTGTTGTGTTGTGTTTTGTTGCACACACTACACACAGATACATAAACATAGAGAGTGAGAAAAGGGTCAAATAGTTTACTTTGTTTTTCTTTCCCTCCATTCTTTTCAACTCTGCAACACTGTCTTCGGACATGGACGCAGGCTACAATCCTCGTACGGTCGAAGAGGTCTTTAGGGATTTCAAAGGTCGCAGAGCTGCTCTGATTAAAGCTCTCACCACTGGTTCCTACTTCTTATCTTTTTTTCATTCCAATTCTTTCTTTTTCTTTGCTTTTAAAGGATAAAAAACTGAAAAAAATTGACCCTTTTCACCTTCCTAATGTTTTTCTTTTCCACTTCTATGTGGGTATTCCAGATGTTGAAGAGTTCTACCAGCAGTGTGATCCCGGTAAAGTTTTGTTCCGTAAAAAACTGTTTTTTTGTTGTTTTTGTTTTGGTCGGTTTTTATGATGTTTCTTTTCCAGTCTGGACCATTGAATTGGGTTGATTTCTGAAGTGGAAGGTGAAGATTATTTTGAGTTTGGGTTGTTGGTTTCAATTTGGAGAAAAATTTGAATTTTGGTGGGTGCGAAACTATGTTCGGATTAGATTTTGGGAAGTACTTTTGCGAATTGGAATGCACAATAGCGAATTCCAGTGCAGCACATGACCGAAGGGAAAAATGTTGTTTTCGGAGTAAAATTATTTTGGGGTTGTCCCAGCTTCAATCCTAACAGCACTGGGGATGGGATTTTCGAACATTAATTTTGAAATTATGAGAAAGCTTGTATACCAATTTGTAATGGCTACTACTTGAAGTTTTCATTTTTCTTATCTAATAAACACTGTGCTCTATTTTGTGTGGAATGGGGTCATTAGAGGATTTCTATTTCTGTTTCTTTGTAGTTGTTTTATAGCTATGATGTAGCATGGACTGAAGTTGCCTTATGCTACCATAAATGGGAAGAAACTCAATTGCCAAATATTCAGTTGGTAGCTTTCAAATTTAGCGTGCATCATTATGTTTCATTGTACTTGGGCCCATAAAATTTGTTTGGCTGATAAGGCTATACTTGCACCGGTTAAAATATGGTGAAATGGATTCATTTTGCATGCTTCCTTTCATATGAATTATATTTGGTGGGACACAGAATGAAGCTAAATTTTATTTTCATTTTAGATTCTTTCAGGACCATCTGTTCTAATCCTTACCCTTTTGGGAGGTATGAATATGCCATGACTTTAAATGAGTACGTGTGTGCTTGTTATTGCTTGATATATCTTTTGACTATGATTTTGGGTTAAAGGGGTGTGCTGATAGACATTAGGTTGGTCTTTAATGGACTGCAGTCAAGGCATGTTGTGCAGATCTCTTGGTATATTTGGGAGTTGGAAGGGGAGGTAATTGAAAACAAAGTGATGAGGAAACGTAAGAGTTTTCTTTGGATGTTTACTACAAAATAATGAAAGACTCTAGGCTTATGGGTTATGTGAGACTGTCTTATTTCCCTCATAAGGAAAAATCTCGAATGCCAGACATCTGTTAAATTTAATTTTCTGCCTATCCAATTTAATTACTGCCGGGTATGAATCTTTTCTTTTGGGGTATTTGATCTAATGTGTGATTGATATAAGCTGTTTCAACAGGCTACCATGATGCCATAACTCAGTTACTGATTATAGTGTTGTTCTTATTGCATTTAAAATTGCTTAGTATTTTTTGAAAATGAGACTTTAAATGTGAACTTATATGAGCTCTGTGGTACAGAGAAGGAAAATCTTTGCCTTTATGGATTTCCAAGTGAGCAGTGGGAAGTCAATCTGCCAGCTGAGGAAGTGCCTCCAGAGCTTCCAGAGCCAGCATTAGGCATTAACTTTGCCAGAGATGGGATGCAGGATAAGGACTGGCTGTCTTTGGTTGCTGTACACAGTGATGCTTGGTTACTTGCTGTGGCTTTTTATTTTGGTGCTAGGTTTGGGTTTGACAAGGCTGATAGGTACGTACTTTCCTTTCTCTTCTACATAATATAAAAAATAAGGATCATCGGATGTTGTTTTCACATTATCCTGAATCTCCGATGGTTTTTCTCTATCTGATTCTTACAAAAATCAGAGGGAAGGATACCGGAGAGGGGATGCATAGCATACACCCTCATCAACGTGTATTTCCATGAGAGACTTGGGAAGATCAATTTTTTCTGTTACTTGTGCCAATAATTACTAGATTGTAACGTATGAATATGATAGTGTAAAAGTACTAGCTATTAGGGTAGAACATGAGAGTGTTTTAAGCCCCCATTCAGTCTGTTGAATTGTTTTCTGTTTCCGTATAATTTTGTTCCTTTTAGTAAAAAAAACATGTTCCCATGACCTAGGTACTCATATAATGCTGTACAGTTCAAATTTTAACACGTATTAATTAGAGAATCTTTTTCTTTTAAGAAGAGCAAACTCTTCTATACCTGGCTTGAATTCATTTCTTAGCAGTTCTAATTAAAGATGTTGATGGGTTTTTCTATCTCCCCTAGTTTATCAACAGTGTTTCAGTTTGCATTCTTTTGTGACTTGTTGATTATTTTACCTATCTTAGTTGTGATTAATTGGAGAAGTTGGCATCTTTCAGTAATATTTATTTTTCTTCTTCCTGCAGGAAGCGACTATTTAACATGATTAATGATCTTCCAACTATATTTGAGGTTGTTACTGGGATGGCCAAGAAACAAGGAAAGGAAAAGTCATCAGTTTCAAATCATAGCAGTAACAAATCAAAATCAAACTCTAAGGTGTGTTTTTGAAAATCTAGCTGCTTTTACATGAAATACCATGCGAAGTATCATATAGCTTATAGAAATGAGGCTAATTCCTAAGTTTGTACGTGTCTGATACTGATTATTACTTAGAATTAGAAATACTTTTCTATAAAAATTTCTCTTGGAAAACTTGTGGTATGTTGTCTTTAAGATGCTATCATTAGAACTGGGAGTGAAAAAGTATTCTGGGAGCCAGATATGTCTTCTACTATTTGTAATATGATCTGGTTTCTGATTAGTATTTGACTATATTCTTTCTCTCCTCTTTTGGGTTGACAAATGCAGCGAGGTTCTGAATCAAAGAACACAAAAGCAATGCAATCAAAGGACGAGGATGATGAGGGTGTGGCTTTGGAAGCTGATGATGATGAGGAGCATGAAGAGACTTTCTGTGGGGCATGTGGAGAGAGCTATACTTCTGATGAGTTCTGGATTTGCTGTGACATCTGTGAGAAATGGTTCCATGGAAAGTGTGTGAAGATTACACCTGCAAGAGCTGAGCACATCAAGCAGTACAAATGTCCATCCTGCAGCAACAAGAGAGCTAGACCTTGACCATGTGGCTAGGATGGTTGTGACTATAATCTTGGCAATTTTATAACTACTAATTTGTTTAGTAGGTCAAGTTTATTAGTCTTGCTGTGAATTTCAGGTATATTATTCCAGATAAAACATTAGGTTTATGAGCTGCTGTTGATTTACCTACCATTAGGATAGTTACTTCATAAGCAGACTTCATGTTTTTGTTAAGTACTTTCTTAAATTTAATGTAGTTGTAACTGTGTTGTGTCCATAGCTTGCTCAAGTTCATACTCATGTTCCTTGTCATGGGAATCTCTTTTCATTTTTTTCACTGAATATTTTTCAAATTCAAGTTCATTTTCTAAACGTGGGTGAAACATTGAATGTGTAACCTCCCATGCTAAAATTTGGAACATTTGAAGCAAGTTTTTATAAATATAAAGTTTGGATTAGTTTTCTTATAGCCAAAACAATTTGTAGCAATTCTTAGGAGAATTTCGGAGAAGTTTTCTTTTAAGAAGAATTAAATAATATGTACATCTTTTAGCAATTAATATGAATTGTGTTTCAATTTTGAACGTGTAGCAATAACAAAATACCCATTATATTTATAAAACATTGGATTTGCCCAACTTTGATTTTTTAAATTAAATACTCATTTTTCTTCTAATAAAGCCTTTACATATTTTTTTTTATCACGTCCTCACATTAAAATAAAACTTATTCATTTCAATATTATAGATTTGACTCCTCGCTTATGAACGTAAAATTTTATCTAAGGTGTTTGAATTCATGTTATGCTGGTATAATGAGCAGAAGGATAGAAGTTGATTTTTTCTTTTTTTTTTCTTTCAATTTGATGCATTGATTTTCGCACTATCAGTGTTTGGTAACTTTCCGTCATGCGAATCAAACACAGCCTAGTAATTTTGTTTTGATGGTAAGATAAGAAGAAGAATGGTGAATTACTAAAGGTTTGACATTGATTGTCTTCTTTAACGTGTCATTCTCAAGGGTTGACTTCACACTTTTAGGAAAGATCCTATCTTTGGCCAACAAAGTGAGCATTGCAATCATAGGGACCAAGTTGTCCTTCAAAATTTTCATAATTATGTTTATAGTTAATATTTTTTTGTCTTTATTAAAGTAGAAGAGATACAATGGTTACATTTTCTCTTAAAATTATTGTATTTTTTCAGTGAGAGGCTCAACTTGCAAACTATTGGAGTATTGTTCTTCTTGTGTGTTTTAAGTTGATTGAAAGCTCGTTATTTAGTATTTGAATTCCGAGTTCAAATTGACTTTAATATTGTGTTCGCTTGAACAGATAACACTGTTCAAGCGAATTTGGGAGCGCAGATTAAATTTGAAATCGTGTTCCCTTCTGTCAATTTGAGAGAACGAAAAAGCGTCGATTTGAGTGGATGACCGATACTTTGCACTGTTTCCACCATCTCTCCAATATGCAAAGATTTGAGCTGATTTATACTTAAAAGACCTAAATGCCCTGTGTAAAGATTTGTGGTGAAGGAAGGGACCCTTATCCGGATACACTGTTAACGTATCCGGATCCACGTTTTGAACATGAATGGCAAGGGACCCCTATCTGGATACAACTTTCCATATCCGGATCCAGGGTTTTAAAGGTTCTGCTAAGGAAGGTTATCTGGATACAAGTCTGTGTATCCGGTTCCACCTTTATTATATTTTTTTAATATTTTAAAAAATAATTTGACTTATTATTAATTAATTTCCTTTCTTTATTAACATTTATACATTTAAATATAACATTAAAAAATAACATTTTATATTACTAAAATAACTAGGGGCATTTTGGTAATCTTTCATTTCTACCAATTAAACAAATTTTTTAATTCTATCACATCAATCAAATCCTACACTAATTCTCACAAACTTTACCCTCAAATCCACTCTCAATTACCCACAAATCTACTCAAAAAAACAACAACAAAATTACCCTCAAATCCACTCAAATCATCTCTCCCAAATCATCTCCCCCAAATCCATTCATAAGAACATAGCATAAGAGTCAAGGTTTCTATGATGTATATGGGTTTCACAACCTTTGTGCTTTTTTAATATTATTATATCCGTTTGAAATAAAATAAAACCTTTTTTATTAGATATTCATAGAGATAGGTAAAATGAATGGAAACAAAATTATATTTAACTATTTAAATTGAATTAAATTGAAAGTTAGTTTAAACAATTTAACTGAATTTTTTCTTTTATCAAATTGTACTACACCAAATTATATTAAAATTGTTTTCTATTTTGAAACACAACAAAACTTGGTGAGGTCATTTTTTATTAAAATTTCGCCAAATTGACATGAGACGGTTATGGTCGAATTGAACTTGATCGAAAGTTGGTCAAATTTGGCCAAGTCAACCATGACAGAAAATTGACCAAATTTGATCGGGACAGCCATGACCGAAACTTGATCGAGTAAGTCCTTGTCGAAATTCATTGAGTTGATTATGCTAAAAATCGGCTAAATTTGACAAAGACATCCACTGTTGAAACTCAATCGAGTTAGTTCAAACCAAAATTCGACCAAGTAGGCTTTGATCGAAAATTAGTTGAATTCGACTAAGTCGACCATGACCAAAACTAAGTTGTGTTTGTTCTGACCAAAATTTGCATTGAGGGCGAACAAAATTAATTAAACTGCACAAAATTGTTAAAAATTGAATTGAAAAAAAAAAACTAGTCCACCTAAACTGCACTAAAAAATAGTTTAGATGAATTGAACTGAAAATTAGTTGAGATGAACTGTACTAAACTACTTTTTGTTCAAACAAACTGAACTGAATTGAACTATTATTCGAAAACCTTTAAAAAAAATTAACTAAGTAGATAGAAAATATTTGTTTTTACTCGATCAAAACGGATCAGGGCCAAACTTCGGTCGAATTTGTTTAAGATAGGTACATCAAAACTTGATCAAATCAATCCCGACCTAATATCAATTGAATTAGGTTGGGAAGCCACAAATAAAACTCAATCAAATTGGTCTCGATTAAAATTTAGTTAAGTCGTCCTCGATCAAAAATTGGTCAAATAGACACACATAAAAAAAATATTTATTTGTTTATTTTAAAAGTAAAATAAGTTTTGAAATATATTTTACATATGCATATCATGATTGAACATATTAACAAAAAAAAATAATTTTAGACATAATTGACATTTTAAAGATTAAAAATTGATACGAAGATTTTAAATTTGAGAAACTAAGAACTAAAATAATAATTTATTAGATATTGAATTATAGAGTTAAAATATATTTTTATTTTTAGTGTAAATCAATTTATAGACAAATAAAATAAATAAAAATTAAAATAATTCTTTAGAGATATGTGGCATGAAAGTAGATCAGTTTAAAAATCAATAAAATAGTATAAAAGAAGAGTTAATATTTTAAATATTAGTTTTTTTTAATAATTTATTAAGTGACCAAGTAATTAGAAATTATAAAAGATAAAATTAAGAGTGAAAAAATAGTATAAAGAAAAAAGAATTTATAATTTAAATATATTGATAATATGTCAAAATACGTTTGAAACGTTTGTAATAAATATCCTTTCGTTTTCAATCAAACACAAACAAAGAAGTTAAATAAAATGAGAATAGGTGAGCTAAAAACAAATCAAATTCCTCAGTTATTAATTCACATTTTTAAATTTTTTTTATTTGATCTAAATAATTAAACTCAAAAAGTCAAGCATAAAACAGATAAATACGTAATTTCATATCATATAAAATTCTAAAAATCTAATTAAAATAAAAAAAATGAAATTATATTTTCAATTCCATCTTTGAGATCCTAAGTATGTCTTATGTCCTTTGAAAACCCTAAAAGCCATGTCCCCTAACCCTTCCCAAATTCTATTACGACTTCTTCACCACAATAACTCTAATAATTAGAATAATAAATCAATTCTTTATCTAATAAACTTGTTTAATTTTCTAGTATCATTATGCTAGGTTTAGAAGTGTGGTTTTAAAGGAAAACAAAAGAAGACTGTTTTAACATTTTAGAATGAAATAATATATTTTATATCATAAATCAGAACACAATTTCAAATTTTGAGTTGTAAAACGATAGTTTTCTTTTCTTTTCTTTCTTAATTATATTTTTTTTAACTAGTAAAAATAATTTGAAATATGATATACATACAAAGTCATGTATTATTACATCATTTATTATATTTCAAATTTTACTGTTGACTAAGTCTAACAAACAATAAATATAGCTAGTTAAGAACTAAAATTTAAGTCTAATTCAATTCTATAAAATGGATTTATAAAGTGAGATTTGCACTAATTTATGTCAATGCTAAACTTCAAACTTTTTATAACGTATTAATTATTTAATAAAAGTTAATGACTCAAAATATCTAAGAAAAAAATAGGGTACTCTTGTTATACTAGTTTTGCATTCGCCATTAATTGTCTATCTCTTCTACTTTTATTTTCTGAATTTTAATAGTTTTTTAGAAAATTTACAAAAATGAATAAAATAATATTATATTAATATTTAAATTATTTATACTAAATTTAAAATATATAATTGAGAGTTTAAGTTTTATTTACAATGACAAAAACTTATACGCTATTAATAAAAACAGAATTATTTTAAATTTGATTTCAAAATAATACCAGTTTAAAATAAACAAAACATTGTTTTTATAAAATAATTACGTATGGTACTAAAACACAATTACTACAAAATACTAACAAAATATAAGGAAGGGTTATCTATTCAATTAAACATATCACTCGAGTGTCATTTTAACATATCAGCAATACTTTAAGGAAGGAGAGATAATTTATATTTTTATTTCTTACTTAAATAATCACTAGTGTAGTAAATACTTTCTATGTTAATTAAAAAAGACTTATACGTCAACTTTTCATTTCCATATATCCTTGTTGTCACAACCGACACAAAAAGTTTCACTTTATATGACTCTTCTCGCTCCTAAAACCTTAAAGCTCAAGATCAAGTAAGCTTTTCATGCTTACCATTGCTACCATTCACTTCCTACTTTTTTCCTCCGCCTCTTCATTCTCAATCGTGAGGTCTGCGTTCTCACCTCCCCTTTATTCTCCAATACCACACACATTGCATACTTCTTTGTCAAAGAGATATTAGACTTCGAATTCAGTATAACAAACACAATAAATCATTATTACATCTGGATTGATCTTAATAGGAATGAAAAAAAGAGTCTTGCGCTACTTTAGTGGAACTATTTCAGTTGGGTTAAATATCAAATATAGTGATAGACTATGCTTAAGTGGGTTCTCGAATGCAAATTGGGCAAGTTGCCTGGATGATCGTCGTTTAGTTGCAGGCTATTGTATGTTCTTTGATGATACTCTAATTTCTTGGTCTTTTAAGAAGCAACATGTTGTAGCCATGTCAAGTACTGAATATGAATATATATCTCTAGGTAATCTTATAGTACAAATGTGTTAGAACAATTCTCTTCTCAAAGAACTTTCTTTTCCTTTAATTTCAAGATCGATTGTGTGGATAGACAACTTAAGTGTAATTGCTCTTGCTTACAATCTTGTTCATCATGCTCGCTCATAGCATATTGAAATTGATGGCTACTTTGTTAGAGACATGGTGTTAAGGAAATATCTCAAAATTTGCTATGTTCCTTGACATGATCAGGTTACACATAAAGAGGACTCCTAGAACATTGAATAATTTGTACTTGTGAATAGACAAGATCAGTAGTGGTGTAACAAAAGGGGATGGGGTGAATTCCAATCATAGCATCCACCCCACTCAATCTCTATATTATATATTATTATCAATATTTCCATCCAAAAACCACAAAACTAACCAACTTGATGCACTTGCCAATAGGTCACACAACTGAGTAAATATTTTAAATCTTGATATGGTGTGATGTTGAGGCTTAAGCCCTACGGATATTAAATTTAAACTTAGGTTTTCCCTATCATGCAATGAGGATCTAGTGCAGAGGTGGAGAATAAATATAGGAAGGTGAAGTGAAGTGTGAAAAGGAACATGAAGTAGATTAAAAATATTATGTTGGTTATAGTAATATTCTAATATTGAAAGTCATCTACTTTATTACAAAATTTTCATATTGGCATAACAAGTCTTTTACTTTATTACAAAATTATTATCACTTTGACTTTCTATGTTGGCTTTAGACATAATAAATATAAAAAATCTTTTACATTAGGAAATTGTTATCCCACCCACTTTTTATGTTGATTCTAGTGATAATCAACATAAAAAATCATATCATATTTATAATTTTGTCACCAAGTCACTTATTAGGAGGGATTGATCAATATAATAAGTTGTCATAAAAAACTAATTTTGCATTAATATATAAATCAACATTTAAGCATTTTGTCTCATAATGAAAAAAAAAAAAATAACAATAACTTTTTATCGTTTAAGTGTCATACTAGCACTTGTGCCTAAGTTAGTAAAATAAACAACTAAATTTCATAATATACTATTATACTGTAATATACTACAGCTTAAGCAATAACATGTTTGAATAATAAAAGTTTATAAGAAAGAATTGATTTAGTGTCTATCTCACTTCACTCTCAAAGTATAACTTAATTTAAAACTTTAGCACCTAAAAGACTATACAAATGTTTGAAATATATTGATTTGTAAATATATTCATTATGAATTTTAATTATATAAAAGTAAATATTTATATAAAAAAATAAAACATAATATTTCGATAAACATAAAATTAGGTCATCAATTATATATGTTTGCTGATCATATAATTTACTTTGTTTTAAAAATTAATAGGCCATAAATTATTGAATAAAAATTAAATGTTAACAAAATTTAATCATTTACATAACCAATAAACACTCCATTCTACCATAATATAAAGAAATAAAAATTTAGCCTTTTTTTCTTCCTTTTCTTTCAAAATATCCAACACCTAAAAATACAAAATTGTTTCTTTTATTTTACTAACCAAAGAAACAACCTATCACTTCTTTTTTGGGATTTTATGATTTGTGTTTGGGATGTAGAAAGCGACTACGGAAGAATCCTGGAAATTAGAATTGAAAGAGTGAACGTTTTCACCATTCTAATAATGGTAAAATATATATAGTATATATTATATACATAGTAGGTGAGCACTAATTTGTCTCTAAGTAAAATATTATATAATATTAAAGATAAAGTTATATCTTTGTATTGAAAAGATGAAAGATGACAAATTGATTACCTTAGTTTTCCACATAATTTAAAAAAAAAATTAACGCGAGGGTCATTTTCATTTAATGATGATTTTGTTTCTTTCCAAAATTAATATAAATCCAGATCTATTAAAGATGAAAAATATTATTATAAAAAGGTTTTTTATATATAAATATATACATACCCACTTATATATCTATATCTATATCTTATTTTATTTTAATAATTTTAAAAAGATAACTCATATTTAATTATTTAATTAAAAATGAATATCAATAGTTAAGTTACGCCATGTGAATTGATCTTTATTTATACATGAGAGATTAAACTTTCACTGGTAAGACATTTATCAATTATTAGTATACAAATAAGTTTAACTTAATTATTATTCGTTTATAAAAAAAAAATCCGATTGATGAAAACTATTTGGCATTTCATTCAAATAGATGTAAATTAATGTATATTTTTTTAGAACATACTAATATGCAAAAAGCCTGTTACTTTATACTGTTGTTTGTAAAAATAATATAGTGTAAAATTATAATTCAATGTAGGATTAACGAAATTAACTTTTTATATTCAACTATTATCCTATAATAATTAACAATGATATTAAATTTTAAATATATTTTCATAAACACATTCTTTACCTCTTTTAACCTTTTGTTTTTCTTAATTTTTATGAAACTATTCTAATAACTAGTGACGAGGAAAAATTAAAAAGTGATTTTATAAATTACTATATTAACAATAGAAAGCCCATTATTTCATAATTATTTTTTATGTAAATATTTTAATACAATTTTAATATTTGATGATTATCTTTTATCGTGATAATAGTTATACCAATTTTATTAATTATGTTTATACCAATTTTAATATATGTTGTTAAACTTGTATTTCCATCGATAATAGTAATAATAATTGGTTGATTCTTACAAAAAGATATAAAAAACAACTATATATTATAATTTGTTAAAAAAAATACATTTTTTAAAGTAGTATTTGGATTTCAAATTTCTTAATAAATAATCATGGAGATCATTTTTTTTTTATGGGAAATCATATTTTTTAGTTCTAGACTGAATACAGTGCTAATCTATCAACATTCTTAGCCGACACACGTTTCAAGAACTCATAGGTAGTAATCATGGCGGCGGCAGACATGGACATGGACACACACCTTGGTCCCAACCCTCGATAACAAGCCAAAACTCCTCCTTCCCTCACCAAATCTCTTACCACCTCAATGACCCTCACTTCCTCTGCCTCCAACACCTGCAACCTCGTCTTTATCGTATCCAATGGCATCGTCACTAATGCACAAACCCCACTTGCCATAACTGCACTTAACCCTTGCACCCCCATCACCACCCTCGAATCGCGTCCCAAGCTCAAACCCTCCTTCGAACCCATCGTGCCCCAGATGAGCTTCTGCACGATCGAATACGAAGCCCACCAGACCGCGTTGGAGGGAGCGTAGGTCACGATGGAAACCCCGAATCCCCTGTAGAACCCTCTTGGACCGTCCACGCCCAGAATTTTTCTGAATGCGTCAAAACCATTTCTGTAGCACACTGCAGAAGGAAAGATCAAGAATTAGTAGCAGTGTTCAATGCCCATTAGTACTCTCTCTGGGACCTGGTATAAATGAGAGAATTCATTTATGTTAACTAATCAAGCATTAATCATATTATAGTCATTTTTCTAAATTACTGTTCTTAATATTTTTCTTAGCTTGTGGAGAAGAAAGAGTGTATATAATTTATTGTGATTATGTTTTTTTTCTTTTTTATAATAAGTACTTGCAGTATTAAGGTTGGAGTAAATATTAGTTTTTATTTCAAGCTGGCTATTTTATTTTTTTTAAGAAATGGTCAATGAAATCAAATCAAATTTGACAAAAATGGACCATAAACTCAGCATAAAAACACTTACAATTAATGAGATGATGGATTAAACTTAAATTACTTATTTTTACCTCCTTGTACCATGAGTCTCTGGCTAACAACATCGACTGGGGTCCACACCAACTGTGCTGCCATGGCAGAAGCTACTCCTCCTGCGGCATTAGCGATTGCAGTGGCAGAGGCATCGGAGAAACCCCATCGAAGGGTGGCGGAGGCGACTTTACTCTTGGTTACTTCTAGCGCCGACATGTAAAGCGCACGTGCAGGGATTGTTCCCAACAAGGAGGTGCCGAAACCTCGGTAGAAACCTCGGAGACCCTCATACCGCATGATGGAGCGCGACATGTGGCGGCACGAGATTTCGGCCGCGGACATTTGCTGACGTGTCTTCAAAACGACGGCGGGGTAGAGGGCGGCGGAGACGGCGGAGAAGAGGGCTGTTCCTAGGCAGAAGAACTTGGACTTGTCGAGCATGTGCCAATCTATTTCTTGGGGCGGGTGGGGTTGCGATTCCTCGTACGTTGATGGACTCGAACTCATGTTGTTCAAGGTCTCAACACGGAGGGGTTGGAGAGTCGGAGAAATTAAGGTTGATATAATTAGACCCGAGAAGAACGAGATTGAGTTGGAAGATTTGAAGGAAGAAAGGAAGGTACTGGATCGTGTAGTATTTAACTAGGAGAGAAGAATGATAATAGAGAAAGGAAAGAAGCGCGTGGACAGGAAAACGATGTCGACACTATAATTTTTTTTTTGGAAGTTGATGTATAGGTCACTAGATATTATATACCATACATTTTTTTTAACAATATGTATTGTCATCATTCATTATACAGGGGCATGTGATCTATGTATGTGATTAGGTAAACGGAATAAACATAAAATTGGGTATTCTTTTTTATCATAAAATCTTGGCCTTAATATGAGATTTAAGAAACCAGCCACTTATCTGAATTTGTTAAGTGAACTTGGGTTGCTGAATATATATAATGTTCCATCCTGAAAAATTTGTCTAATGAAGTTTAATCCAATTAGTAAAAGTGTTGCAAACCATTTTTCATATAAATAATTAGATTATATAAATATATTTTAGGTAGCCATAGAAGTTTTTTTCTTATTATTATCAAATACTTATTAGAAATAAATTATTAGTCTCTGGTTGTTTTGATTAATCTACTGTAATAGAGAATAGAGCGTCTACGTGGATCTTTTGGATCAAGAAATTCGAAGAGAAATGTGATTATGGATTTGCGGAATTGAGTGCGGGAAATAGGAGTTCGGTTTCTCTGTTGTATAAAACACACGGGGTCTATGCTGTGTCAGTAAAACGGTATCTCGTTTCATATTTATAATTTAAAAAAATTACATTATATTGTGTACGATATGATATCCTTAAGTTTGTTACAGTAACGAACGACCATTTACACGAAACAGTGGATTGGTCATCACGATGGGTCGAAATTGGACCAACTCTTATTATTATTGAGCTCATAGTCCACCAATTTAAAAGATATCTCATTAAAGATATTGAAAATCAAATAATATAATGGGTAACTTATTAACGATATTGAGAATCAAATAATATCTGATTAAGTAAAGCTTTACTGCTTTTTGGCACTTGGATGGACTGGACTACTTCTATACTTTGAGTGGTAGTAGAATTTATGTGTGATTAGAGTGTGAGTAGAGTATGTGAGAAGCGTACTTGGCTTGTGCCCTTGGCTCTCTATTTATAATTTTTCTCATGGAACTTGAACTAACATAAGCCCAATAAAATATAAACAGAATAAAATATAAACAACTTACTTGGTTATTCATAAACAACTTTACCTATATCTTTAATCAAATATTATTTGATTCTCAATATCTTTAATAAGCTACCCATTACATTATTTGATTACCAATATCTTTACTAAGATACCTTCTAAATTTGTGGACTATGAGCCCAATAATAATAAGAGTTGGTCCAATTTCGGCCTATCGTGATGACCGGTCCACTATTTCGTGTAACTGATCATTCGTTACTGGTCGTTATAACCAACCGTAAGGATATCGTACCATACAAAATATATATATATATATATATATATATATATATATATATATATATATATATATACACACACATGTGGGTGTATTAATAGGGAAAATTTGGAGGTGAAATTGTTTAAACAAGAGAAAAGTTATAAGAAATGAAGAGAAATAAATAGCGGCGAGGGTTGCCTCTGTTGTTGCATTCCCAAGTTTTCTTCTTTTGTGCCAAATCCTTTCAGTATCTCTAAACATTTAGTTTACTTATGAGACTTCAATAATGTCCAACGTACTTTTAAACTTTAGAAATGGTTGCAATTTGAATGACTTAATCATTATATCAACTACTTGATTTTGAGTATTGCAATAATTCAATTTGATTTCATTTTCTAATAATATCTCTTAAAAAATAAATCTAACATCAATATGCGTGTTTCTACCATAAAATACTAGATTTCTATAAGTTTAATAGCTGAACTACTATCACATAAAACTAAAATTTGTTTTGGTTTGTTAAATATAATAATCTCCAATATTCTCTTAATCCAAATGCATTGACATGTACATTATGTAACAACTATATATTTTGATTCTGTTGTAGAAAGTATTACTATTAGTTGCTTCTTGAAAGACCATAAAACTGCTTCAGTTCCAAGAGAGGACTGTTTCATCTCTTCGACCCTTATCTCATCAACCGCTCGCTCTCTCAATCCATGCTTTTTGGTGCTCATCCATAAAGGTCTTTAGAGACTCTTCCTCCCCTGCTTGAGGTTGACCAACTCAAAGATGGTTAAGTCTTGGGTTCGACAGCTCGCGAATTGGCGGCCAAACACAACTTTGAGACTCTCGAAGCTCTCAATAGAATTGGGGGGCAGAGAGTTAAACCACTCCAACGCTTCTCCTTCTAGCTAGGGAGAAAGCTCGACACCAGATGGCATCGTTCCTAGTGTTAAATTCCATCCGGTTAGTGAATGTTTGACGTGGTCTTCGAGGTTGGTCATCCCATCATATATCTTGAAATGGGTTGGCACACCCGTTCAGATATGTAGACGTCCATGATGGCTTGGATGAACGGCAGCATGTCGAACGCACTTTCTGCCTTCACCACCAATTGCTCGCTGATAACGGCACTCTCAGCCAGGACAGTTCTGGTCTCGCTCTCCCTAACCTTAGTCTCGGTTGGCTTCCAGGTTTCGTCCCGTTTAGTATTCTGCTTTGTTCTTTCCTCCTAGGCTACTTTGCCTTGATCTTCAACTCTCTCCCCCGTCTTTGGAACTTTCGCCTGCACAATCTAGGTCGAACACTCGGCATGAACGACTACCATCTCCACCTCATGATGTTGTTGCATTTCCTCCATTCTCTGCTATAACATCCTAATCATCTTAGTCGGATCTTCAGTGTTCATATTTCTCGTGGTCATCATTGGGTTTTCCAAGTCACTCGGCCCCACGGTAGGCGCCAAAATGTTTCGGTAGTGGGTTCAAGTTCCTTGAAATACCTACACAATTTCTCCTTGATGATCGTCTAGTTGTTTCTTCGAGTCCTCGTCTTCGTTCCACTGTCCGGAGGTGTACCTGCCAAAGGTTCTCCAATGCTTAAGTTAGTTAACTATCCGTGCGAGAGTTCAATGAAACAATAATAAATGTGTAGTAAATGTGAATCACCTACCTTTTACCTTTGACCTGTATAAATAGTTTTTAGCGTAGACCTGGGATCTTAATTATTACTTACCTTAATCTTTGCAGGAAGATGTAATTATGGACTCCTATAAACCATTTATTCTTGACCATCCGATAAGATTCACTGTGAGGTGACTTTATGACTATCTGATTATACGGTACAATTAAAAAAAAAAAATTGGAGGTGAAATTGTGTAAACAAGAGAAAAATTAAAAGGGATGAAAAGAAATAAAAAAGAGATATAAAAAGTTATATAAAATAATAGAAAGAAAAGATGTATACTATTATTTTTTATTAGAGTCATATTAGTTATTATTATTATTATTTCATTATCAAAATATTAATCTGTTTATTTGATTATTATTAATTGTAATATTTAATTTTATTAATTTTTTTGTTTTATTTTTATATCATGTATAGACTTTTTTTTTTTTTACTTTATGAGGAAGGAAAATTTAAAAGGAAAAAAATATGACATCAGATTTGACCTAATTTGGTACTCCCCTGTTATCCATTGCCGAATATAAATAGCGGCTAGGGTTGTCTCTGTTGTGTTGTTGTTGCATTGCCAAGTTTTCTTCTTTTGTGCCAAATCCTTTCACACTGAGCCCCCTTTCCCTGACGCTCACAATCTCCTCCATGCTACTTCTATTTTCCTATACAAGCAGATGGGGATCGAGGGAATTAGCCCTGAATTTTTCATTCTTGAAGCGTCACTTGTCATGAAAGGTGAGTGCTTTCTTGACCTAATTCAGATTCAGATAAATCACGTTGGATTCTTGCATCAGTTGAAGAAAGCATTCACATTCATGACAAGTGATTTCACAAGAATATGTCAACCGAATTACTTACGCCACTTTCATAAGGCTTTGTCAACAAAGCCTGATATGGTAATGTACAGCACAATTATTCACACTATATTCAAAGGTAGAGTTGCAGACGACGGTTATGGTTTGTATTCTGAAATTATTGCCAAGGGAATTTTTCATAATCTTTAGATCTATAATGGTCTAGTTTATGGCTTTTTTATTGCTGATAATTTACTAGAAGCTATTGGTTTTGTAAATGAAATGATATTGAACCGTCTCGGACTGAGAAGGTGGATAGCCGGAATGTGATCGATCCGGCTTTAGAAGAACCTTAATCAAAATAATGATTAATATTAAGTTGAGATTGGGTCTTCACCGATCCATCGGTACACCAACTATCTGTATATAGACAGAAGAGGAGGAAAGGGAAAAAAAAGGTTAACTTTTCTGATTAACTTGTACTTTTCTAATTCCTTTACTAGATTTCGCTGACTCGATGGCGTTGCGTTCTTTTTACAGATGGTCGGAGTATTATTTTGACAGTTACCGCTTACAGTAACGATTAATGGACTAACTAAAGAGGGGATGAGGCCATGAATCTTATGCACGGAGTAATATGGTTCCTGAGATAGTGATTTATACTTCTCTTATCGATGGTTTATGCAAATGTGAAAGAATCTCTTTATTGATGAGATGCATGATTGAAATAAAAAACCAGATAGCTTATCTGTATTGTAGTAATGATTTTGATGTATTGTTGTGTTTTACATCTATTACCATAGAAATTGTAGTAGGGTGAAAGACAAGATCGCATTAATTTATAGTAACCAAAATAATGTTATTCTTCCTGTTTCTGCATAATTGTTTGTCTTACTTCAAGTGCTTCAGATCCTAACCAAGGTTTATGTTTTTAATGTAGTTTCCACTTTTCATAAACCAGGATATTGACCAAATTGTAAACTGGGTTACAAATCTAAAGAAATCTGTAAAAGTTTAAAACTACCCATATCATGTGTCATATGGGTGATTGATTACCTAAAATCCTGGAGCTAAATTTTAGCATCCTTATCACTAGAGAGTCGGTCAACATGACCAAGTCTTATTGAATCAAATCTAAAACAACTTAAATGAAAAATAAAAGTTTAAATAACTTAATTACTAACAATCCGTTCTTTAAACTAAATGTTTAAGACATTTAGTTTACTTCTAAGGCTTCAATCATGTCCAACATACTTCTAAACTTCAGATTGTTACAATTTGAGTTACTTAATCATTATATCGGTTACTTGAATTCAATTTGATTCTTCATTTTCTAACAATATCTCTTAAAAAATGAAATGTAATATTAGTATGCTTACTTATGAAGTACTTGATTTCCATATAGTTTAATAGTTGAACTACTGTCACATAAAACTAGTATATGTTGCGGTTTGTTAAATCCAATGGTCTCCAATAATATTCTCTTAATCCAAATCCATTGACATGCACATTCTATAACAGTTATATATTCTGATTCTATTATAGAAAGTATTACTATTGATTGCTTCTTGAAGGACCATAAAACTGCTCCATTCCTAGAGAGAATACAAAACCTAATGTACTCTTCCTATCATCTTTATCTTCAGCAAAATTACTATCAATATAAGCCATCAATATTGTATCTTCTACATTCTTTTAGAAATTTCAAAATTTGATAGTTCCTTTCAAATATCTTACAATATAGTATATTATATTTGACCAAAATGTAATGTGAACTTTGTATTTCTAACAACCCTTCACAACTTGACAGAGCAAGAACACCAACTTCTTCTCCATTAGAGCAAATTTCTGATTTGAACGGTACAAAAGGTTTATTTATAACGACATCAAGGTTCTCTGACATGCCTTCTTACCTTTATGCTTGTGTTTTCTTTCAGTGTTTCTAACCTTTAATGTTAGGTTCGTGATATTTAATGGAAAATGATATTTTGATACTAATTTTTTGACACCATTTTGACACTGCACACGTATCAAAATGTGGTTGGACAATTTCAAATTAAAAAAAAAATTGGTTTTTTTCTTCCTAATATACCCTTGTTTCAGCTTTTTTAATTTGAAATCGTTCAACTACGTTTTGACACATGTGCAGTGTCAAAATAGTATAAAAATTGATGTCAAAATATTATTTTCCATATTTAATTATGATGTTGCTTTTTTATCCTTAGAAGTACTTATAGTGAGTGCATTGGTTCCGGTGCCAAGTATAAGAGACTCTCATACTAAAATACATAATATTTGTTCGTCTATATCTATATATTGTGCTCTTTGGCAATATTAAGTTGCATTGTGTTGCCTTACAAGTTAATATCACTGATTTATATCATCGTGTTTATATCAATGTGGTTATTATTTTTAACGAGTTTTTCTATCTCTGATATTTCATGTTATCTCAATGTCCTTGTTTTTATTTTAGTTTTGCTTATATTACTGTTAAACAGTTCTTCCAATGTCAATGGTCTTACAATATACTTTTCCATTCAGTTTAGGAAAGTTAGCTGTAAGATTCTTTGCTCCTTTTTCTTTTTTGCTATTTGATTACTTCGATGCTCTGCCGTGTTTTACAAGTAGTTTTAGGCTAAAATAGAGTAGTTGAATATTCCATAATTATGTTTTCTCCTCAATAAATTGAGTAGCTCTGTTGTGGTCTAAACATACGTTCTCATCCTCATTACATATGCACAATATCCTTGAAACTATGTCATGCATATGCTCTTGAAATTTCAAAAGCCTTTAAAGTCATCTCTAATTAGGAATTATCATAGATCAAATATAAATGATATTATAATTTTTATCTCGATTAAATATATGTTCCTAAACTCTGTTGAGAAATTAGAATTTGTTTATATTCCAAATTTTGATAGAAATTGATTTACAAATTTAAAAAATGAATAGATATAATTTTCTTAACTCATTTGACTTGTTAAAATTCTTTTTTACGTTTAGATTGTTTATATCATTTGAGTCTCAAACACTTGTAAGTCTGAAACAGATTTAACAAGTTCAAATAAATTAGTATCATTGGATTCAAATGACTATATATATTATTTCAAAATTTAGGTATAAAAATATATTAAAGTTTGAGATAACGTCGAATTTGAATTTTTTAGTAAAATTTAAAAACAAAAAATGTTTATCTTGTTTTCGTTTTCTATATTTATGTTATTCTCATCTTTATTGATATATTAATAGCTATGTATTTATTAAATTTAGATACAATATGTATTATATTAAATACATTTCTTAATTCATGTCAAAAACCTTAAACATTAAATAAAATGATACGAATTAAGTATCACTCTCTAAATATGAATTTATTAATTTGGATCCTTATTCTATAAATCAAAGAAAACTTTTATATGTTATTCTCTTTGACATCATTCAAATATTCTTTAAAGAGAAAAGTCATGATAAAAGTAAACTTAAAGTACCAAAATAAACAAATACTTATATATAACAACACCAACAATATTATCTAAATATACTTAAAATTAAAGTATTTGATGTTTTTTTATGTTAAGTATCTTCTTATTTTCTTGTATTACCAAATTTTAAAATATCTTAACATACTATTGTTGAATTTATTTTACTAAGTGAAGTTTAAACATGGATGTAAAGTAAGAAATAAAAGGTAAAATTCACACTAGAAATCATTAGAAATCAAATAGTTGGATAGTTTTGTTCAATTATTTTTATTTTTTATTAAAATATTATATTTTTTTAAAGTTTTATTTGAAAAGACACATTATATAGTTTTGCATTATTTTATAATTTTTTAAATTAAACATTGGAGTATCATTTCTTTATAATGTTATTCTTTCTAGTTTGAAAATTATAAATAATTGTAATATCTAATCACATTGTCGTATTATTATATTTCTAGTTTTTTTAATGATACCTTACCTAATTTAAATTTAATGTAGAAATTAATATGATAAAAAAATAAAAGTCAAAATATTTGTAAATTTAATTAACTTTATTTTTCAGAATATATATATATATATATATATATATATATATATATATATATATATATATATATATATATATATATATATATATATATATATATGGTTAATATGTTTTTAGTTCCTATACTTTGATTTTAGTCCCTCTTTCAAATTAAGGTACAATTTAAACCTTCAACTTTAAAAAACTTTGGTTTTAGTCTTTTTTATCAATTTATTTTAACTTTAGTTGCTGTTTCAAGTACGTTTCATTGTAACATTTAGATTGTTTACACTATTTGATATATTTTTGTTTCAATGTTAACTGAGAAATGCGTTTGATAAACAAGAGAAAAATTATAAAAGACGAACGGAAATAAAAAAGAGATATGAATAATATTATATAAAACAATAAAAAGTAAAAGATGTATATTATTATTTTTTATTAGTATCATTATGATTACTAATTATTATTATTATTTCATTATCAAAATATTAATCTGTTTATTTTATTATTATTAATTGTAACATTTAATTTTATTAATATTTTTGTTTTATTTTTATACCATTTATAGACTTTTTCTACTTTATAGGAGGAAGGAAAATTTAAAAGGAAAAAAATATGACATCAGATTTGACCTAATTTGGTACTCCCCTGTTATCCATTGCTGAATACAAACAGCGGCTAGGGTTGTCTCTGTTGTTTCATTCCAAAGTTTTCTTCTTTTCTGCCAAATCCTTTCACACTGAGCCCCCTTTCCCTGATGCTCACAATCTTCTCCACGCTACTTCTATTTTCCTTTATAAGCAGATGGAGATCAAGGGAATTAGCCCTGAATTTTTCATTCTTGAAGCGTCACTTATCATGAAAGGTGAGTGCTTTCTTAACCTAATTCAGATTCAGATAAATCACGTTGGATTTTTGTATGAGTTGAAGAAAGCGTTCAATTTCATGACAAGTGATTTCACAAGAATATTTTGTCAACAAAGCCTGATGTGGTAATGTATAGCACAATTATTCACACTTTATTCAAAGGTAGAGTTGCAGACGATGGTTATGGTTTGTATTCTGAAATTATTGTCAATGGAATTTTTCATAATCTTTTGATCTATAACAGTGTAGTTTATGGTTTTTTCATTGCTGATAATTTGCTAGAAGCTATTGGTTTTGTAAATGAAATGATATTGAACCGTCTCGAACAGAGAAGGTGGATAGCCGGAATGTGATCGATCCGGCTTCAGAAGAACCTTAATCAAAATAAAGGTTAATCTTAAGTTGAGGAAAGGGGAAAAAAAGGTTAACTTTTCTGATATAACTAGTACTTTTCTAATCCCTTTACTAGATTTCGCTGACTCCATGGTGGAGTGTTTTTTTTACAGGTACCGATGGTCGGAGTATTATTTTGACAGGTACCGCTGACAGTAACGTTTAATGGACTAATTAAAGAGTGGATGAGGTCATGAATCTTTCAGAAAGTATGGAGTTCCTGAGATAGTGACTTATACTTCTCTTGTCGATGGTTTATGCAAATGTGAAAGAATCTCTTGTGTTTGGATCTTACTGATGAGATTGAAATCAAAAACCAAATAGCTTATCTGTATTGTAGTAATGATTTTGATGTATTGCTGTGGATTTACATCTATTACCATAGCACTTGTAGTAGGGTGAAAGACAAGATCGCATTAATTTACAGTAACCAAAATAATGTTATTCTTCCTGTCTCTCCATAATCGTTTGTGTTACTTCAAGTGCTTCGGATCCTAACCAAGGTTTATGTTTTTAATGTAGTTTCCACTTTTCATGAACCAGGATATTGATCAACATTCTTTTTCAAAACATATAAATAACAATAAACTAAATATTTAGGCATAATAAGAGATGTCATATGAAGCATAATTTTTCTTGGTAAAGAGCAAACCATAAATATGTTATTATCTACACCCAACATGTGTTAACTCAAGCAGATGAATTAGATTTTCTTTAAATCTAAACCGATACTTATTTTCTATTTGTAAAGTGGGTTACACTAATCTAAAGAATTCTTTAAAAGTTTAAAACTACCCATATCATGTGTCATATGGGTGATTACCTAAAAACTGATACTTATTCTCTAATTGTAAACTGGGTTACACTAATCTAAAGAAATTTGTAAAAGTTGAAAACTATCCATATCATGTGTCATATGGGTGATTACCTAAAACCAGGAGCTAAATTTTAGCATCCTTAACATGACCAAGTCTTATTGAATCAAATCTTAAACAACTTAAATGCAAAATAGAAGTTTAAATAACTTTACTACTAACAATCCGTTCTTTAAACTAAATGTTTAAGACATTTGGTTTACTTCTAAGGCTTTAATAATGTCCAACACTTCTAAACTTCATATTGTTACAATTTGAGTGACTGAACTTACTTCTACCATGAAATACTACATTTCCATAAAGAAAATAGAAAACCTAATTTACTCTTCCTATATCATTTATGTCTTGAGCAAAATTACTATCAATATAAGCCATATTATTGTATTTTCTACATTTTTGTAGAAAATTTCAAATTTGGTAGTTCCGTTCAAATATCTTACAATATAGTATATTATATTTGACCAAAGTGTAATGTGAACTTTGTATGTCTAACAACCCTTCATAACTGAAGAAAGCAAGAACACCAACTTCTTTCCTATCAAAGCAAATTCCTGATTTAAACAGTCCAAAAGGTTTATTGATAACAACACCAAGGTTCTTTGTACTGGATGGTAAAAAAATTCGCATTCGCGGATATCCGTGAATAAAATCTGCGACGGATAGTTGATATTCGTGGATATTTATTACTCAAAACTCGCGGATAGCGGGTATTTTAATACCCGCTTATAAACGGGTCGGGTGCGGGTATTATACTATCCGTACCTGCGGATATCCGCTACCTGCAAAAATAAAAATAAAAAATTTATTTTATTAAGTTAAATCTAATTAAAATTAACATTAATTTATATTTTACAAGGTTATTAAAATTCTACTATATGAAGTATACCGATCGAAATTAATTGTCATTTATGGACAATTAACAGGTATTAATAGATCAGATTGTCTTACTCTTCAAAAAATATACAGCATTGATTATTGGGTTTGATTGCCTAAAAATATATTGCACTACTTAATAGGTCAGATTGTGTTACTCTTTACAAATTATAAGGTATTAATTATTGATTATTGGATTTGATTGCCTAATAATATACTGCACAATCAATGGGTTTGCCTGTCATAGGCTCTATAAATATACAAATGATGTTTAGGTACAATATTCCTCTTCTATCTTAATAAAATTTAGACCTTTTTATATTTTGAGCATAAAAGTGTCTTCTGCACGCCAACAACCCATCAGGAAGGATTGAAGATCAAAAGAGAAAAAAATAAAGATGGACGACTGACCCTCGGACCAATTCAACCTAAACAAAAATTAAATTTTAATTATATTTTATATATACTTTTGTAATTCTATTTAAATTTTATTTTAATAATTTATAAAAATATATTTTTTTAAATATTTGTGGGTATCCACAGATATCCACCGATTTTAAAATATCTACAAATATTTTTTAAACGGGTATCCGTGCGGGTAATAGGTTGGATAACAGGTCAATTTTTTTTTATCGGGTCGGGTTGCAAGTAGGCACTATCTGTGCCCGACCCTATCCGTTATGATCCTTAGTTCTGAGAAATACCTTCTTACCTTTATGCTTGTGTTTTCTTTCAATGTTTCTAACCTCATCAAGTCTGCAACTTCTATATTTCTTACCTTAATGATTGTGTATGCAATTTTAGGTTCGTGATATTTAATTATGATGTTGCTTTTTCATCCTTGGAAATACTTATAGGGAGTGCATTGGTTCAGGAACCAAATACCATAGACTCTTAATCTAAAATACATTATATTTGTTTGTCTATCTCTCTATATATTGTGCTCTTTGGCAATATTATTAAGTTGCATTGTGTTGCCTTACAAGTTAATTAATATCACTGTGATTTATATCATCGTGTTTATATCAATGTGGTAGCTCTTTGGCAATATTATGTTTTCTCCTTAATAAATTGAGTAGCTCTGTTGTGGTCTAAACATACGAAAAATGATGATTATATACAGAGATAATGAAGACGATGGTTATATCCTTAATAAAAATAATTAACACCAAATATTGATAAATGTTATTATGTACACATTCATGTACCTTACATGCTTATGATGTTTATTTTAAAGAAAATATTTTTTTAGCAATTTTTTTTACAATTTTGACAACTATATATGATGACTTGTGATTATGTTGTTTTAAAAAAAAAATTAAAAATAAATTCAAACATATTAATAAAATAATGAAATATCAATATTGTTAAAAAATTGTTATGAAAAAGTTGTTAACATATTAATATTTTTATTATTTTAATTTTCACTTTTACACCTGCTTGGTTTCGAATGGACCATGGTCAGTTAGTACTCATGCTTTTTGTTTTCGAAAATGTTGTTTTAACGTGTAAGATTCAACAACTCACCAAACCCTTCGTAACAACAAAACCAATCAATGCATTACATAGATACTAAATACAAGTTATTAACAAGGAAAATGATATTTTGACACCAATTTTTGACACTATTTTGACAATGTGCCTGTGTCAAAAGGTGGTTGGACGATTTCAAATTAAAAAAAGCTGAGACAAGGGCATATTTGGAAGAAAAAAATCAAAGTTTTTTTTTTAATTTGAAATCGTCCAACCACATTTTGATACGTGTGCAGTGTCAAAAAATTGGTGTCAAAATATCATTTTCCTATTAACAAAGGTTTAAGAGCTCTTCCCCCTCCACCTTCTTATTCTCTTCTACATTTCCATAATTACCTTAATACCCTTCAACTTGCACTGTTCTATATCATTATAATAGAAGTTAATGATGACATTAATGATTGCTCCCTTTTTCATCAACTAATTGAATCAATTCGCTGCATTTTGGAAACACATTGCAACATACTTGTTTTGCTACATTTTTCTTTATTTTGTTTTGTATCTGCTTGTGTTGGTGGTCTCGGTATGTTATTGGTGGTGCTCCTAATGGTCCGATGATGGAGGTGTTTTCTCCAATTGGTGGTTTTGTGTGCAACTCGGAAGACTTCATTAGAAGTAAGTTTTAAGTTAGAAACTTTAATCAAACATCAATGTTCGATTATAATCTCGCTAGCGTTCGAATACCGGTTGAAGACCGTCGTAACCTTCACACGTTAAGCATAATTCGATTTTCGGCTATATTGTTTTGATTCTTTGTATTTTATGTGTTAGTATGTATTTTTTATGTGTTGTTATACGTTTTTTATTTATTTCATGTCTAATTTGTTTTTTTATATATCATGTGTTTTTTATATATATATATATTGTGTTTATATTCATTAGTTTTGATATACTTTTATATGTTTTCTTATTTGATATTTGGTTAAATAGATTCAGTTGTCCTTATTTTTGCTGGTTTTTTTCAAGTAGGTCCTCGTCTTTTAAAAATGATCAATTTAGTCCTTAAATTTGAAAAATTAAACCAATCAAGGACATTCCGTTAATTCCCTGGACGACGTTAAAAATCATCTTTGCTGGCAACTGTCATTTTGTAAACAGGTGGCATAATGACTTTATGTTAAGGATTATTAAAATTAAAAAACATGTAGATCCTTTTATGATTAACCTGAACTGTGGATCCAGATCCAGGATTACGAGTTAGGACCTAGCTCAAGGTTACGTCACCACTCGAACAACCACCGTGTCGCTGCCCAAGTCGTCGCCAGCTCCGCCACCCACCGTCGAGATCATCATCGGCCGTCGCCGCCACCACCGTCGAGCCGACCGCCAGGGTTTCTTCTCATGTTCATCTTCATGCGCGCGAGTGAATTGTTCTCGCTTTCCACCCCGCCTCCTCGCTGTCGCGACGATCTTCGTGCTCTACTTGAGACGTCGCCAGCAACGCAAGTCGCAATAGCAATCCTCGTCGGTCGCCACGTTCGTGCCAACAACGCCAACCTCCTCCTATTCCTTCACAAGCGGCGAAACCCTTTTGCTTTTCCGGCATGTGAATCAGAAACGAAACCCAATCCCTAACATTGTGTCATCCGACATCCAGATTCTCAATAACTATTCTTTCTTTTCTTATCATTTGTACTGTGATGGGTTTGGCTCTTGGGGTTTGAAAAATTGATTCTGTGTGAATGGTTTTTGTTAAGCATTAGGTTGAGGAAAAAATGGGGTTCTCCTTCTGTTTAGGTTGAACTTCTGAAGATGAAGGAGAGGGTGTTCGGAATGCTTAGGCTGTGATGGTGAAGCGTTTTGCTTCAGAAATTGATTTGTTGTTTGATTTTCTTTCTGTGGTGGTTGATTCGGGTGATGGTGGAAGGTAAGGGATATGGGTTGTTTCAAATGATAAGCTTTAAACCTATGGGCATGGGATTTTTGATTTGGGTATGCCAAGAGCTTAGGTATGCCAAGACTTACCTCCGCAACTTCAAAACTTTTCCTTTTTGTTCTACTCTCTCTACTCCCTTGCTATCTTGGATCCAGCCTTCTCTTGATTATCAAAATCTTGCAGGTGCGGGTAGTTTGAGTTGACTGGGTATCAAGGTTTGAAGGTGAAGGCAAATGGTTCATGGGTGACCCAGAAGGTGAACATTTGACAGCTACGTGTTTTTTTAATTTTAATCCTAAACAAATAATTTAAGTCCTGGTTAAGTTGCACCTGTCTACAAAATGACAGCTACTATTGTCAATGAAGACAATTTTTACGCCGTCTAGGAAAGTTAATGGAATGTCCTTGATTGGTTTAATTTTTCAAAATCCAAGAACCAAATTGATCATTTTTAAAAGACGGTGACCTATTTGAAGAAAACTAGCAAAAATAGGGACCACTGAATCTATTTAACCTTGATATTTTTATAATATTTGTTATGATTTGTTATATATATATATTATCTTTTTTTATTTTAAACTTATATATATATATATATATATTTACAATAAATAAATATATCTAAAGTTAAAATTAAATTATAATATTTAAAAACTTTAATTGAATTTCGAAATTAGAATAAGAGTTCGCCCGCATTCAAACGCCAGTTGAAAATTGCCGAAGTTCGAAATGCGGTGGGGTAAGATGAGGTGCATTTCGACATACGGTTGTCTTTTAATATGTATTTACCACACTTCGACTTTCAGTGACGTTTATATGTCTTTTAATATGTATATGTTTCTTTATTTGTTTAATAATTATTGTTTTATAACTTATAAATATATTTTTTACAATAAGTTTGTTTTAAGTATTTTTGTATTTAATTTATAATACATTAATGTTTTATATACGTTATTTAAATTTTAATATATGTTTTTATTTTTTTTTATTATTTCGCTTTTAATATTTTTTGTTATTTAATGTTTTTTTGAGTGTAGGGTTTTAGTTTTCAATTTTCAAACAGTCTTAGTGAAAGAGTCTATGAGAAGGTGTGCATAGGTTTAGTAGATTTTGAAAAAGTTATTAAAGCAATTATGGGAGTGCGTGGTGAGAACATGGAAGTGCAAGGGAGAACTTAAGGTTTAATTGGTATTTTGGACTAAATATGTTTAAGATTGATTTAATATGAATTCTTGTTTTCTTATTTCAATTTTTGTTGTTTTATATTTCTTTATTTCTTTAATACTTGTTGTTTTACTTTTAAAATTATATATATATATATATATATATATATATATATATATATATAGGGTTTGCTAAGTCAGTTGGTACATTTTAGCAGAGTGTACAAAGTTTTAGGTTACAAAAATGTCTCTGTTAAAAAAGAAAACAAACTTTAAATCCAAGGGTTTAAAATTTAATTTAAAAAAAATAAAAATAAAAGATAATTATTAAAAATCCTGATTGGTCCACGTGTACTAGAGAAATTATTAGTTTTTATTATATATTTTTTTAAAGGTAGTTGTTTTTTAAAATAAAAAATAAAATAAAAGGTAATTGTTTTTTTAACCCAGACGTGTTTTATAAACCTAGATGGGTTCTATAAACCCAGACGGGTTCTATAAACTCAGAAGGGTTCTATAAACCTAGACGAATTCTATAAACCCATACGGGTTCTATAAACCCTAAACCATTATACTTTTTAGGCTTAATTACCTATTTAGTCCCCAAGTTTGGGGCTGAATTTTCGTTTGATACCCGGTTTTAAAATTGATTTAATTAGATCGTCAGGTTTTTGATTTTGCTTGCAATAGGTCCCTTCTATTAAATTCACAGTAACGGTGTTAACTTCGTATGACGTGGCGGTATTTTTCTGCTATTCCCTGACACTCCTTTTTCTCTCTCCTATTTCTCTCTCTCATCTCACCTCTCTCATCTTTTTCTCTCTCTTTTATTTCTCTCTCATCGTTATAAAATCATTATAAACCTTCTATTGAACTAAAATCAAAGAGATTCTTCCACCAAACAGAGCACGGAGAGAGATGTAAACTTGATTCATATTCTTAACTTTGTCTCACTTCATTTAAGTTTCGCTACAATCCAATTATTATGGTTTATCTCACTTAATTTAACTTTCGTTTCAATTACATTTGATTGAAATTTTTGTATTTTTTAAATTTTATTTTTTCAGTTATATTTTTATTACTTTTTTCTTTATTAGGTATT
>NC_028356.1:32989624-33003684 GCF_000741045.1 Vigna radiata var. radiata | reverse complement strand
TATAATTATCTAATGAATAATTAGTATTTTAATAATTTAAATAGAGGTAAAAATAAAAACATAAATAAGTATTAGACGAATATAAAAATGAAAACAAAACAAATATATACATATTTATCTTCGTCTGAAATGTGTAATTATCATCCAGTTGCCTACGGATTTTGCACTTCTATCCATGAATAATTTATCTTTTTTATAGATAAATCATTATAAAAAAAAAAAATAGAAAGTTTATAATGATTTTATAATGATGAGAGAGAAATAGAAGAGAGAGAAAAAGATGAGAGAGATGAGAAAGAGAAATAAGAGAGAGGAAAAGGAGTGTCAGGAGAATAGCAGAAAAAATAGCCCCTTAGACGAAGTTAACACCGTTATTGTGAATTTAACGGAAGCGACCTATTGCAAGCAAAATCAAAAACCTGGGACCTAATTAAATCACTTTTAAAACCGGGTATCAAACGGAAATTCAACCCCCCAAACTTGGGAACTAAATAGGTAATTAAGCCTACTTTTTAAAAGGTTGTTGTTTTTTAAAATAAAAAATAAAATAAAAAGTAGTTGTTTTTAAAATTAAAAATAAAATAAAAACTAATAACTTCTCTCGTGGACGAATCATGATTTTTGATAACTACCTTTTATTTTTTATTTTAAAATTATTAAAATACTCTTGGATTTAAAGTTGATTTTCTTTTTTAACAGAGACATTTTTATAACCTAAAATTTGGTACACTTTGTTAAAATGTACCAACTGACAAACATTCTTATGTAAATTAGCAAACCCACACACATATATATATATATATATATATATATATATATATATATATATATATATATATATATAAATTTAATACAAAAATACTTAAAACAGATTTATTGTAATATAATACAATAAATATATATATAGTACAATAAATATGTTTTAAGTATTTTTGTATTTAATTTATAATATATTAATGTTTTATATACATTATTTAAATTTTAATATTTATGTGTTATTAATTTTTTAATATGTGTTTTTATTTTTTTTTATATTATTTTGGTTTTAATATTTGTAGTTATTTAATATTTTCTGGAGTGTATGGTTTTGGTTTTCAATTATCAAACACAATCTTATCAAAAGAGTCTATGTGAAGGTGTGTACAGGTTTTGAATGTTTTGCAGATTTTGAGAAGGTTATTAAAGTAGTTATACGGGTGCAGAATGACAATAAGGAAGTATACCCGAAGAGCTCAAGGTTTAGGTTTAATAGATATTTTGGTCTAAATATATTTAAAATTGATTTAATATGATTTCTTGTTTTTTTATTTTAATTTTTGTTGTTTTATGTTCCTTTATTTCTTTAATACTTGTTGTTTTACTTTTAAACTTAGATATATATTTTTTACAATAAATATGCTTTAATTATTTTGTATCTCATTTATAATATATTAATGTTTTATATACATTATTTAAATTTTAATATTTATTTGTTATTAATTTTTTTATATGTGTTTTTATTTTTTTTATTTTTTTAATATATTTTGTTATTTAATATTTTATGGGTGTAGGGTTTTGATTTTCAATTTTTAAACACAGTTTTAGTCAAAGATTCTGTCTGAAGGTGTGCATAGGTTTTATAGAGTTTGAGAAGGTTATTAAGATAATTATAGGAATGGAGAGTAAGAATATGGAAGTTCATACAAGAAAACTCAAGGTTTAATAGGTATTTCTGTCTAAATACATTTAAATTGATTTAATATGATTTCTTGTTTTTTATTTTAAATTTTGTTGTTTTATGTTTCTTTATTTGTTTAATATTTTGTTTTACTTTTAAACTTTTATATATATATTACAATAAATCTGTTTTAATTATTTTTGTATTTAACTTATAAAATAATAATGTTTTATATACATTATTTAAATTTTAAAATTTATCTGTTATTAATTTTTTAATATGTGTTTTTATTTTTTTATTATTCCGTTTTTAATATTTTTTGTTATTTCATATTTTGTGGGTGTAGGGTTTTGGTTTTCATTTTTCTAACATAGTCTTAGAGAAAGTTTTTTCTGAATGAGTGCATAGGTTTTGTAAATTTTGAGAAGGTTATTAAGGTAATTGTGGGAGTGCAGAGTAAGAATATGGAAGGGCAAGAGGGAGAATTCAAGGTTTAATAGGTATTTTGGTCTAAATATATTTAAGATGCATTTAATATGATTTCTTGTTTTCTTATTTTAACTTTTGTTGTTTTATGTTTCTTTATTTCTTTAATACTTGTTGTTTTACTTTTAAACTTTGTTATATATTTTTTACAATAAATATGTTTTAATTATTTTTGTATCTCGTTTATAATATATTAATGTTTTATACACATTATTTAAATTTTAATATTCATTTGTTATTAATTATTTCAGTATGTGTTTTTATTTTTTTTATTATTCCGTTTTTAATATGTTTTTTATTTAATATTTTATGGGGTGTAGGGTTTTTGTTTTCAATTTTAAAACACAATCTTAGTCAAAGAGTTTGTGTGAAGTTTATACACAGGTTTTGCAGATTTTAGGAAGGTTATTAAAGTAATATGTGTTTTTATTTTTTTATTTTTTTGTTTTTAATATTTTTTGTTGTTTAATATTTTCTAAGGTGTAGGGTTTTGGTTTTCAATTTTCAAACATAGTTTTAGTCAAAATTTCTGTTTGAAGGTCTCCATTGGTTTTACAGATTTTAAGAAAGTTATTAAGGTAATTATAAGAATGAAGAGTGAGAATATGGAAGTTCATGGAGAAAAACTTAAGGTTTAATAGATATTTCAGTCTAAATATATTTAAGATTGATTTAATATGATTTCTTGTTTTTTTATTTTAATTTTTGTTGTTTTATGTTTGTTTATTTGTTTAATACTTTTGTTTTAATATATATATATATATATATATATATATATATATATATATTACAATAAATCTATTTAAATTTTATTGTATTTAACTTATAAAATATTAATGTTTTATATACGTTATTTAAATTTTAAAATTTATGTGTTATTAATTTTTTAATATGTTTTTATTTTTTTCGTTTTTAATATCCATTTGTAAGTTAAAACTAAGATCAATTTGTAAGTTAAAACTAAGATCCAAGATTAGGTGTATCAAACCACTTTTGACACTTTAAAAACCCAATTTCATCAACTTAGAGGTCTAAAATTGAATTTACCACTTAGAAGGTATTTTTAGAAAATTTAACACTTCAAACAAGTCCCAAATGACTCAATCAAATTGTCTCCACTGTCCACTTACACCCTAGACCTCAGTTACTCAAAAACATCCTCTCAATTCCTCTAAACTCACTCAAAACACTAGTTTTCCTCAACCTAAGGACTCAACTCCACTTCTACCATTTAGAACCTCATTTTAACCAATTTTGTAGTCCTAACAAGTTATAATTAACTTGTCTAAGTTGCCTCAACAACTCAAATATACCCAAGACTCCTAACTCTAAAATTCCCCACCTTACTTCCTCTTAAAAGACCCCAAAACAATACCAATTCCCTAAGTATGATGTCTAATCAATACAACAACAGATTTCTCACCCAAATTCCCCAATTCTACAAGCAAACAGCCACAATACATAAAACAAAATTCTCTAGACATCATTTAGTGGTTCTAAGCAAACATTTCAACTCATGCACAACACAATTCACTGAAAATAGAAAAAGGCTCAGCTTCCCTTACATCTATGCAAGCAGTGCAGTAACAAAACCCCCTTCTTAGCTCAAGGAGACTCCAAGCATGTCCATTTCACTCTCGGAAATGCTAGACCACCTATGGGTCATCAATTGATGATGAAGAACAACTTTAGAACTAAATTGAATCTAGAATTGGAAAGGAAAAACACTATGGGCCACATGCAGCAAAACTTGCTACATGACCATAACCCTAACATTTGCACGGAAACATGAAGATTGACTTACTAGAGGAAAATGAAAAAATTAATCGGATGAAATTATTGCTCTTGAAGCTCAGATTTCCAAGGAAGCTTCTGATAAACAAAATATGGGTTAAGTTTTTGAAAAAAAAGGGAAAGAAGGTAGATCAAAGAGGAAGAAAGCTTGAAGAGGAAATGGTGCTTCAGACATAAAAGACGAAGGCTCAGAATTGCTAAGTCATTTTATTTTGCCAAAAAAATCTCATCCTCTTCTTATTTATATATATATATATATATATATATATATATATATATATATATATATTTTACAATAAGTTTATTTTAATTATTTTTGTATTTAATTTTTAATATATTAATGTTTTATATACATTGTTTAAATTTTAATACTTATGTGTTATTAATTTTTTAAATGTGTTTTCATTTTTTTTTATTTTTTTTTTAATATTTTTTGTTATTTAATATTTTCTGGAGTGTAGGGTTTTGGTTTTCAATTTTCAAACACAATATTGAGTGTTCCTTCCTGCACCTCCATGATTTCGTCCTGCACCTCCTGCTTTTATTTCCATTCCCACTGTACCCCTACCCTCTATGAACCTACATCTGTCACCCTATTCATTGGTTTTTAAAAAGTTAAAGGAGTCTGCCGCAATTCACACCAAAAAACCCTACACCCGCTTTCTTCATTCTACCCTTTACCCATCTTCCTGTCCTCCCCTCCAACCTGTGCAGCTGCTATCTGTTTGAAGTTCTTCGTTCTTCTTCTCAGAGAACATCTGTCCTGTTGGCGTTCGTGTGGAGTGTGCTGTGTAACGCCCCGGCAACTTACAGGGACTGCTGACTGCCCCCACACATCAACACGAGGCTTTCCAGTGTGCTTTGTCCTCACTCACACACTTTCCGAGAAAACTTCCCGGAAGGTCACCCATCCCATAATTACTCTAGGCTAAGCACGCTTAACCATGGAGTTCTTATGAGTTAGGCTACCGAAAAGCAAATGGATTTGTTGATGAGTAGTCAAATCAATTCCTTTAAGTTATCCTTCAACTGTATAGTCCCGTACCTATACAATCTCCAGATCCCTCTCATTCCGATGTATGTTCGATTCGTCCATGTGCCCCTTCCACTCGAANCCTGCCAGGAGCCGCTCCTTGTCCGTGCCCCCTGCACCATGCTTCTTGCACCGGCGATCACTCCCCGCCCTCGTCAGTGCCCGGGTGTCACATGCTGCGTAGCTGGGATCTGTGTTCGTATTTTTTTCTTCTGTATATGAACTGTACTGCGTATGTGTATGAAAATGTGTGTGTGCCTGTTTATATGAAGTGAACCGTGCGAATGGGAGGCGAGGAGGGTTAACCGCAAATGGCACTGCGGTTAACGCCTGCCGCAGTACGAAAGGCGAATGGGTTTGGGGGTGCCCCATATGAAATCGGAAATGGTATTGCGGTTAACCCCTACCGCATTACGAACAACAGATGGGTTTTAGGAGGGTACGTTGTGTGCATATCAAACCACAAATGGACACCTCCGCAGTACGAAAAGCGATTCTACTCGCACCACAGCTGGATCAGCGCTAAAAAGCAACCGCCGATGGATTTGCGGTTTGTTTGATTTTTGAGGTGCACAGGAGAAAAAGCAAATCATGCTGCGATTATAAGAAACGCATCTTAAGACTGCGTTTTTTTTCAATGTTTTTGGTTTTGAAAGTTTTTTCAATTTTTTTAATGTTAGTTTGTTTGTTAATTTTAGTTAATTTTTTTAAGTTTATAAAATTTATATATTATTTATTATTAATGTAATTTAGATTAAGTATTAATTATGAATTTAGATTAAATATTAATTAATTTATTAAATTAAATAATTTTTGTTATCAGTAAACTATTCGTAAATTGGTTTATTTGTTTTTTTAATTTTTTTTATATTATTTTTTATGTATATAGTTTTAGTTAATTTTTTTTATTTTTTTTATGAATTTAGAAATTTTATTAAATTATTTATTAATTAAATAATAATTATTATCACTATGCGTAAATTTTATTTTGTTAAATGTTGTATTTTTTATTTTTATTTATTTAAGTATTATAATAAATGATATTTTTGTTATTTTATTTCTTTTTTTAATATATTATTGAATTTTAAATTTTTTTATTTCTTCTTATTTGTTTCAATATTTGTTAATATATTTTTTTAGTTATTTTTTTTAATTTTAATTTTGTTTTATATAATATACTGATAATATAATTATCTAACGAGCAACATTAATACACCACAATTCAAACCAATGAAACAGTGACTGAAGAAAATGCTACTCAAGTGAAGAGAAAGGAGACAAGGGGGAGTGCATTTTAGTAGTTAGGAATAGTTTTTAAGAGTTAAACATAATTAAGTAATCATTAAATACGTTTGACTGTATTAAATGAAGGATAAAATGATAAATTTGGAGGTGAAAAAAGAGGAGGTGAAGTGCAGGAAGAAACACTCCATAGTATTAGTCAAAGATTTTGTTTGAAGGTGTACAAGTTTTGCAGGTTTTTGCAGATTTTGAGAAGGTTATTAAGGTAATTATGTGGGTGCAGAGTGAGAATATGAAAATAGAGGGGGAGAATTCAAGGTTTAATAGGTATTTTGGTCTAAATATATATTTTTATTGGTTTAATATGGTATTTTGCTTTGTTATTTTATTTTTTGTTGTTTTTAATTTAATTTTCTGATTTTTTTGTAGAAAACTAAAAAAAGGATTAAATTAAAAAATCAAAGTAATTAAAAACGTCATGAAATAAATTTCACGAATAAGAGAATATATTTATTAAGTCAATTAACAACAAAAGAGATAACTAGAAAGAAAGTTAATATTTCTATTATTTTTAAAAAAAGACATATAAATAAAATATATTAAAAATGCTATTTTTTAAAATTTTGTTGTTACCAATTTATATTCTATTATATTAATATAAAATTTTTATGGTTTCTATGATAGTAATCACAAATAGTATGAATATTATCTATCAAAACAAATAGTATAAATACTATCAGAATGTGCAAAAAATTGTAATGTTTCGAATGTGTTCAATTTTTAACACTTCATAAGAACTGCTTTTAGAATGGATAACAATTTTAATACTTTCGAAAAATACTTGAAAAGTAACTTTAGAAAATTACTTTCTACAAATAGTTGTTAAAACAATAACTTATAGATATTCTACAATAAAAAAGTATATTAATATGACTTTGGAAAGTTCAAAAACAGTGGCAAGCCCAAATAATGACAGAATCTCTTGTAATGGTAAAAAGTTTCAAACCCTATAGATTTTAAATAAAGAAAAAAAACAGCAAAATTCTATAACTTTCTAGAAGCGTGAGAGCTACCAGAATATACAGAAAGATTACACAGTACGCTTTTATTTTCTCCAGAAAGTTCCATTTCTTTCTGGAATAATCTATGTCCCCTTATAAATTGCTCTTTCTAATCCCTCCTCATCACAGAAACGTAGCAAATCAAAATCTGGGAAAACAGAGAAATATTCGCAGATTCAAATACCGAAAGAGATGGATTTCAGAGTTGTGGGTTTGGAATCTCCATTTTTCCAGTCGCTGCGCAGCATGATGGACATGTCGGACGAGGGTGCAGGGGAGAGCACACACAATGCTCCGACACAGACATACGTGCGAGACGCGAAAGCGATGGCTGCAACAGCTGCGGATGTGAAAGAATATCCGAATTCCTACGTATTCCTGATAGACATGCCGGGGTTGAAATCTGGTGACATAAAGGTTCAGGTTGAAGATGATAACGTGCTTTTGNTTAGCGGGGAGAGAAANAGGNAAGAAGAGAAAGAAGGGGTGAAGTATCTGAGAATGGAACGAAGAGTTGGGAAATTCATGCGGAAGTTTGTTTTACCTGAAAATGCAAACACTGATGCAATTTCTGCTGTGTGTCAAGATGGGGTCCTTAGTGTTACTGTGCAGAAATTGCCTCCTCCTGAACCTAAGAAGCCTAGAACTATTGAAGTGAAGGTTGCTTGATATGGAAGAACAGAACAGATTAATGTTTCTGTCTCTTAGTGGCAAAGAGTTGTTCATTTTCAAGCTTGTTTTGCTGTAATTTCTTGTTAATGTCTTAGTTCTGTGATAATTTCAGCAATAATTTTGGTTTAATCATCTTAAATTTCTGATTCTTCTGTCGTTTTATGCAGATCTCTCATCTGTTATGTGTTTAAATAATGGAATAGCAGAATTTAAGAACATATAAAAGAGAAAAACAAGACTTTTATAATTTCTTATAAATCTTCCCATCAAAATGTCATAAAATCTTTATATAACAAAGTCTCCTTTTTTTCCCTTTTTTATTTATTTATGCTACTATTGGTTGAGTTCTTGATAGTTGAGTTTATGTAATTATGTTTATGTTGGTTGAATTTGTGTCGAGGTGTTTATCTTATTTAATTTTGTTTGCTGATTGAATTCATATGTTTCCGAAAGTTTATTTTTTGGTGATTTTATTAAATTTCTTTTAGTTTATGTTTCACACTAATAATCTAAATTCGAAGAATTAAAATATTGTTTTTGAAACTTAAGTAGTTTTTGTGAAACTATTTTTAAGATGTGTAAAAAGTTAAAGTGATAGAGAATTATATTTTCATCTAAAAGAAGAAGTTGAAGGAAAGTTATGACGACATTAATTATAAACAATTTATTTTATTTTTAAATTTTAAAATTATTTTTTAGTCCAATATTTTAAAGTTTTTTTTAAGATTTTTTTAGGTGATTTAATTTTAAATATAAGTACATCAAATAAATATTAAACGTTTTTTAGTCATATTTTCTGTATTTATATTCATTAAGAAGAGTTTGTCCTGTTTTTTGAATTATCAAAGATTATTTTTTGATTAACTTAAAGAAAAAAATTATTGCAATTTAAAAGGATCCATAAAAAAATTAAGGAGTAAACAGTTAGAAAATAAATCTATAAAAAAATTATGGAATTAACAGTTAGAAAATAAATCCCTTCGAAACTTATGATATCTCATGAAGATTTTGTGGATAATCTTTACCTAACTTTATCTATTAGATTATAGATCCTAATTAATTACATTGATTATTATAGTTTTATCAATCATATTTTATTTTACACATTTTTTTTAGAGAAGAAGAAAAAAATGACATTTTATAAAAGAATATAACTATTTTTTTAATAATTTATAATTTTTATAAGGATTAAATATGATTTTACTTTTTTAATAACATAAAGTTAAAATATACTTATAAATAAAATTTTAATACATTTTTATTTACAAACTTTAAAAATGAATAAATATAGTTTTTTAATTAAATTACACTAAATTTTGTTTTATAAACGTATTTGGTATGAAAAAAGAATTAAACTAATTAGATTAGAACAATAATATTTATTTACTTTTTAAGTTTAAAAATTAAAATACATCAAAATTTTAAATATTAATAAATTCTTATTTTATATCGAAATTTAACAACTAAAAATATAATTATCATTTTTATAACTTAATAATTATTATATTTTGTAATTTTTTTAATAATCTATTTTTAAGCTATGCATTTGACTATTAATTTTATCCTTATCAATATAAACTATTTTATTAATTATTTTACTTTTTAGATTTTGCAACTGTTTTTTTAAATTATTCTTAGATATAAGTCTTTAATAATTTAATAACATTTTTTAAAAGTTTAATGATATTTTTTATTTTAATAATCGTTAGAAGAATTAACTTTTTTTGCCATAAGGTAAATGTGGACGCATATGTTTTCATTTAAGATGACAATGTAGGTTCACTTGTATCATTTTGACATGTCTGGTGTACAAAAGACTATATTAGGTAGTCCGTCCTACATTACTTTGATCGGTTTTTCAAAAATAATAATAAACTTCCAACTAGATAATGTAAATATTATATTTATAATAAATATTATAATAACAATTTTATTTTAATATTTCAAATCTTTATTCATTCCATAAACCTATTATTTACAACAACATTAAAATAAATCAAGTATACAAAAACATTAAAATTCACATTAATAAAAAAAATATAAAAGTTAAATTTTTTATGAATAATAACATATAAATAAAAAAATTATTTAAAGTAAAAAAAAAAAAAACTATGGATCAATCAATATTAAGTTTCAACAAGAAAACTTATAAAAAAATTACAACAAAAAAACTATGTCTGACTTAAAAATAAAAATTTTTATTCATCTAGTCCATTATTAACTCTCACTTATTCGAGTCATAAAATTAAAATATAACCTTTCCAAACTAACATACCGATGTCTCTTGTCATAATATTTCTAGTAGTTTATATAAAAATAATGTAAAAATTAAGAATTTATTACAAAGCATAAGTTAATATTTTCATTAGTTAAATAAATATTAAAGTATTAAGGAGAAAAGGAGATAATAGTAATAATGACTTAATTCTGGAAATTATTAGAAGGATCCGGAAAGTCGAGGACTAATAACATATCCCAGTCTTCTTTTTCCAGAAGCTTCTATTTGCAATTAGCGGTATTGGCTTACATCAGAAACTTCTATTTCTATCTGGAACAAGGAACATTCCCTGTTTAAATAGCCACATAGCTTCTTCCCAACCACGAAATATCCACAAAACAAATTTTTAAACAAAACTTTTGGCTTTCTAAACAGCTTTGCTCGTATCTGAAAAGAGATGGATTTCAGGGTGATGGGTTTGGAATCTCCACTGTTCCACACGCTGCACCGCATGATGGACATGTCGGACGAGGGTGCAGGGGAAAAGACACACAATGCTCCGACACAGACATACGTGCGAGACGCGAAAGCGATGGCTGCAACAGCTGCGGATGTGAAAGAATATCCGAATTCCTACGTGTTCCTGGTCGACATGCCGGGGTTGAAATCCGGTGACATAAAGGTTCAGGTTGAAGATGATAACGTGCTTTTGATTAGCGGGGAGAGAAAAAGGGAAGAAGAGAAAGAAGGGGTGAAGTATCTGAGAATGGAACGAAGAGTTGGGAAATTCATGCGGAAGTTTGTTTTACCTGAAAATGCAAACAGTGATGCAATCTCTGCTGTGTGTCAAGATGGGGTTCTTAGTGTTACTGTGCAGAAATTGTCTCCTCCTGAACCTAAGAAGCCTAGGACTATTGAAGTGAAGATTGCTTGATATGGAAGAACAGAACAAATGAAATGTTTGTGTCTCTTATTGCATATAGTTGTTCACTTTCACTGTTACAAGATGTTTTAGTTTGGTTTTGTTGTAATTTCTTATTAACGTCCTCTGTTGCTTTCCAGTTTTGTGATAATTGCAGAATTTGTTTTGAGCATGTTGAGTGGGTGTAACTGAAAATTGTCATTGTGCTTGGTGTTTATGAGTAACTTCCTTTGGTGTGTGGTGTTTGAGTGTTGGGTTTGTTGTGTGATGGTGTAATATGGGCACGCAACAGAGAGAATGAGATTCTGTTAGATTGGTGGGTTTATTTTAAATAAATTGGATATGGCAATTTTATGGACTTTGTGAAGTGTAATTGTGAGAGAGTTTTCTTTGGGGTAATGTAGACGAGGGGAGTGAATTTCGGTGTATGGAATGGATTTTTTTGTTTTACTTATGTATGAAAAAGAAGAAAAATGAATGGAAGAAGGGTATGATGCTTAATATTTAAGTGAAGAAAGAAAGGAAAAGAGAGAAGATGTGGGTGCTGGAAGTGTACTGAAAGAAGGGGTTTAGATTGAGAAATAAAAAGGAAAGAAGAAACGAGTGATGGACAGAGAGAGTAGAGGAGAGGAAATATTATAGGGTATTTCGGGTTGGGTGTTCTGTCTTAAAAAAAATTATCAAAATGGAAATAGGAGAGGAGGGCCGTGTATGGTTTATGGTAGTTTGCCTGTATATTTTATAGGAAGGAGGAGAAGGAATGAAATTAAATATATTATATGTGAAATGTGGGATGTTGCTTTAATGTGATGTTTTCTCTCTCTTTACAGTAGCAACATAATTATTTTGGTGTGAATTGATAGATATATTAATGAAGTTCATTATGTGGGATCGAGAGGTAAAAAGAAACATAAAATAATTATATTTATAATGTAACTAGGTAATGTGGAGTGGAATTGTGAGAGAAAGGAAGTTCTCATTGGAATTGTTTAAATATTAGAAGCTTTTTCAATTAACTTAAGTTTTATTTAATATGGTATTATAATATACAGATTTTAGAATTATTAAGTTGTCAAGTGATTAAACTTTGACCGACATAAAATTAGATTATATATTATCATAATAAAAGTAGTTTACTGTTTTGTTAAGAGATGGCACAAATACTCTTCATAATTCAATTTGAAAAATTATTATTTATATTAAATAAATAATGAAAGTTGAATATTTTATGTGTTGTGGTAATATTTTATCATAATAATTTTATGTTTCTGTGATGATTTATTTGTTGTAGCATTTTTATAAGACATTGTATATGAAGTCGTAATATTTTATTTGTTGAAATAAAATGTAATGACCTCAATTTTTTTTTATCCTAATATATAAAATAAACTTTTAAAAACCCTTTCTACTTCAATTTTAGAAAAACTGATTCTCTCTCTAGAAACAAAATACCCCAAAATCCTCTACCTTCTCACTACACTAAATCTAAACTGGATCATTCAATTTCTGATCAGAAAGTTCCTGAGCGTTCCTGGAGCTAAAAGCTACGTTCTAGGCCGATTGAATTTCTTGTTCTTTAACGGNTAAGTATAATTCCTTTCTTAGTACAACTCTNGGGTCTTGATCAATCCTTGGTCCTTGATGCATGTGATTCTTAGCATTTTCTTACAATTTCTAGTTTCAAATAGGTTCTGAATTTCTCCTCAATTTCCCAATTCTTGAATCCTTAGGTAATTCTAGCAATATCTTCTGGTATCGCGTACNGTAGAGCTCCTTGGAGAATCTGCTGTTGCATTGAGGTAAGGGGAGTTAGTTTTGAGTGTTGATTGTAATTGATTGTAGGAATATATTCTGATCTTGTGTGATAAAATGGAATGCATGCGTATGAAGAAATTATTTCCTGGAAATTGATGTTTGAGCTAAAATTTTAGTATGAAACTGTTTGCACTGTGTAATGTACAATGGGTATTTAATTTATGATGAATAATTGTGTATTAGATTTATTGTGATAGATGTACTATTGGATTCTGAATAATGAGGTTGATAGATTTCAACTGCATATGAGTTTAATGAATAAACATAGTGATTTAAGCATTTTAGGCTTAAATAAAAGAACTAGGGTAGTCGAAATTTGATTTTATCACTATACACTATAATTGCTAGTTTAGAACCTTTAAATAAGTCATATATGACTCATAGGAGGAGTCAAAATGGTCTAAAATAACTTATAATTGGTACAATCAGATTTAGTATCTTAAGTTCATGAAAAAGAGTTTTGATAGAAAAAATCTATGCATATCAGCTAGAGAATTGTGTTAGGATAGATTAGAAACATCTAGACAAGTCTAAAACATCATAGAAGTCAAGTTAGGATCATCCAAAGTTCATAATTTGGCCTAGAACGAATTTTAGGTGTGTGAGTTCCTAAAATCTGCAGAAATTCACTCTGCAGATTATGCAGAGTTGCACAGCGCACCCTGTGCGCTCTGCGAATGACTTTTGGCAGACAAAATTCGCTCAGCGCACCACAGGGTGTGCGCTCAGCGAATTTTCTGCGACAGGTTGTGTATTTTTGATGTTTTTGACGTTTTGGGAGCTTTGGACGTCCGTTTTGGACGTTCTTTATGTCGTTCTGGGGGTTTTTGACCCTTTCGGATCCATTGGTGAGGGTCTCCAAGCTGTTTGAATTACTTAAGTTTAGGTAATTATAATTGATAAAGAAATGAGTATTAATAAATGATGTTTCTTTGAAGATATGTAATGTATGAGTTATATATGTTTTATTATGCTTTTGAATGGGATTGTATGATTACTTGAATGATCTTTGAGGTATGAATTATGTGTGAATTAATATNCTTCTGAATGAGATTGAAAGATTTATTCAATATGGATTGGTGGAGTGAAATATGATTAATGGATGAAGTTGTGGTCTTTGAAAATCAATTAAGATCTCTAGGTGAGATCAAATTAGTGTT
>NC_028356.1:32983667-32988979 GCF_000741045.1 Vigna radiata var. radiata | reverse complement strand
TTTCCTAGATTTCCATTTAGTTTCTTCTCTTTTATTTCATTTTGAAAGACTTTATGTGTATGTAAAACTTTTAAATTACCCCTTTTGGATGACTGTATACCTAATATTGTTCTCTATTAGCTCCTAACTGCTTTCTCGTACTATAATAGCTGAATCCTATTATATGGATGTCTATATAATAATTGGGATGTCACATTATGGTATCAGAGCAGTTTTTATCCTTAGAGAACCTGTAGGTTATGTGCATCCCTTGCTTGTGCTTGTGTACTCTTAAATGTATAGAAGCATTCATTCTAATTTCTTTGAGTAAGACTAATTGTTTTACTCTCTTATCTTAAATATAATATGGCGCAATGTTTGTCCTTAGGATGACCTGTGTGTTGCAGGTTTATAGTGTCTTCATGTGAAGAGTTGAGTCTAAATGGTATGGTTTACCATTTATTCCAAGTCTAGATAATAAAATTATGTGTCTAACTGGAAGTTTTGAGAACAGAAAATGTCTCTATAGAAGGAATGAGGGTGCACACTCATGACTTTTACTAGAGATGATTTTCCTTTCTTAATTCTGAAGGTTTGGGGAAAGAAAGGGTAGAGATTCAAACGTTACTGTCTATAGAATTTTCTGTCTTGTTCTTGCCTTTGTGGTGGTATGACGTGCTCTATAGTAGTAGAGGAATGCAGATTCAAGAACGACTTGGTCTGTATACCTTCTTTAGGATTGGTTTAAACCTTTGAGACAAATTCTTGCCTTGAAGACAAAGAGTTAGAAGACCAGAATTTAGGTTTCAAAGGATGGGTGAAGACATGTTGGAGTTTAGAATAAATGTTTGGGTGAAGAAGTTTTCAAGAATAGAGTCAGCAGATCGAATATCGTGCATTCCACAAGAAGAGTTGGATTCGAATGCTAGAATAAGAGGAGTTTTGGATAAGCATGGGTGTAGCAAGGTTTGAGAAATCAGTTTGATTCAGTATATCAGTAACGGTAGAGGTCAGAAGAAAAGGAAGTGTTAGTATGCAACAGAGTGGCGTTAGGTGAGATTGGTAACATAAATCGGCATATCAACGATGGTTTGAAATTTAAGCTAAGAAGGGAATATGAATTCTAAAGTGGACCAAGGCGAATCTGTATCTAGAAAGGAAATGGAAGAAGAGGAGTTTGAGTAGTAGTTTTGAAAGACACAGAGCAGATTAAGAAGAGTTTAGTAGAAGACAACATTTCCAAAATTAAGAACACGAGGTCTTTGAAGAAGAATGGGGTATTGTAAAGATTGGAATTAAGTAAAATAATTGGAAGGGGTGGTCCAGTTTTCTCCGCAGTGGATGATTCATAATCAAGTTTAGGATGATGTTTCAAGATTAGTAAGTTGCACAGAAGGAATGTTTGATCTCAGGTTGGGGTGAAAGACTTCAAGCACCAAAGGAAAAAGCACATCAGAAAGTCAATTAAAAAGAAAAGGTATGACAATAAGATCGAAAGCACGAGGAATCAAGAATAGCGAAGAAAGTTTTTTGAACTATATGAAAAGGGGGTGTTTGCAACCTCATCGGCTAAAGCGGGTATTGAGAATGATCATAGAGATTGGTAAAGTCAGTTTACGTCGGGTGTGGTTTTGCAGTGATGTTTAGTGGTCATTGAATTTGATCAAGGGAGAGGTAAATATTGAATGAGGGGTTACAGAAAACAGTGAATCGGTAAGTTCAGACAAGGTCAGATGATTGGTGTTGTTAGCTACAAGTATTTTGAGGTTTAAAAGATTAAATATAAGGTTTGTATTTTTGAAGATTTCTGAGTTGGAAAGGACAATTCTTGAAGAAGAAGGTTTTAGGTTGATTTGGTCGGGATGAGTGCATGAAGAATTCTAAAGAATACAATGTTTGTGAAGTCAATAAAAGGGGCTAGATTTGAAGTTAATATGAAGAAGTTACTTGATAGAGAATGAAAGCAGTAATGATGCATCAAGTGTAGTGAAGAAAAAGAAGTGTGTGAATCAAAGAGGTTAATATGGTTATGTTGAGAGGAAGGATTGTGAAATTCGGAAGAGTTTAACGAGGATAAGTGGAGTCGGTATAAGAGCTCATGTTTGGGTTTTTAGGAAGTGAATTCTTGGCAAGGAAGGGAAGTGAGGGTGATGCATGAGGTATTGTTTAGCAAAAGATGGTGGTAGGTGTTATGGGAATCCAAGATGTTTGATAAGCTTAAGTGAAGAAGATATGATGTCGCCTTTCCTAAGTTTGAAGTGTGATTACAAGAGAGGTTTGTTTGTCTTCAAATTGTTTCGGGTGGTTATGGCCTTCAAAAGAAGTACTGTGTTGTGAGAAGAGGAAGCATAGTTATGCCTTAGAAGTGAGTCAAGTATAAAGGAGAAAACGAAGGAGGGTAGGAGTCAGAATATGTAAGCAAAGCATATGTAGAGAAGTGATGGATTGGTTAGAGCAGTAGTGTTTGGACTCAATGTAATGGAAGGGAGACTACAAGGTTGAGAAGTCTCAGAAGGAAAGTAGAAGGCAAGTTGAAATATTTTAGTTAAGTCTTGGTAATAAGGTGTGAGTTCAAGCATGTACGCTTTTTGAGGAGTAGAAGTAATGTTGAGGAAATGGAATGACAAGATTATCATGGAAGAAAGGAGTTACAGAGTGTTGCAGAGTCATGGAAGGTTTGAAGAAGGCTCTTCAGGGGTGATCATCTTTGGGTTGTAATTGTTGTGAAGGAAGTGTCCTTTCAACAAACTAGTGAGCAAGGAAGTTTGAGGATCAGAGTAGCGCAACAAATGTTTGTGGGCTTGTTCTTATCAGTACCAATTGTATGTGAAGCAATTTCAAGGTCAGGTGTTGACGGTTATGTGAAATGAGTTTCTTTAAAACAACAGGGACGAGTTCTTTGAAAATAGTATTGGTGCTGCTATATGGGAATGAGTTGGAAGTGGTTGGTAATCCTCAAGAGTCATAAGTGAGTCGAGTATGGAAGAAATAGGTATCAGTCAGAGAAGATAGGTGAGCCTATAGTTTCTAGCTACAGAGTCAACTTTAAAGTGAGGAAGTATTAATGAATTTGGATCAGGAAGAGTGGATCAGTGGACGAAGGAGATGACTCGAACTATGGGTTAGAGTTGTTAACCTTGAGGTAAGGAAGTGTTAATCGATGGTTTGAATTAAAGAGAAGATTCAGGTGCTTGATTTGATAAGGATTGAGTAAGAGTTGGTTGAAGAATGTGAAGTTTGGGATTTTTAGTGAAGCTGTAAAATGATTTCATTAGTATAGTTGAAATAATATAACTAGTGGGTTTCTCAAAATGGTTGAGAAAGCTCCATTTGGACAATCCTAGTTTGAGATGTATCAAAAGTTAGCTTGATACTGATCAAGCTAGTGATCTCAAGTCGAAGAAGTTACGGATCTAAGTATGATTGCAGGCTAGTGGATCAAGAATTTTTATATGGTTTTGGTCANTGAGATAATGAAGTGAAGATAGAGTGCTCAAATTGGTTTTGTCACTACAGCGGAATAAAGATTTATTTCGATAATTGGGTAGTATAGTTGGGAATTATGCTACTCATGAGTGGAGATCGGTAAAGTAATGTGAAGTCTTCAGATTGGATGTGGATAAAAGTGATCAAGAATATAACGGTTGGTGGTGAACTCGGAAATTGTGGTGATCAAGTCAGAGGTATGATGGTTCTTGGAAGAAACAAGAAGAGGTAAAAGAGCATCAGTCAAGGATTTATCCAAAGTGAAGACTAGTGGAAGTTTTAGAAGAGATTTACAAGAAGGAAAGGAAGATAGACAAGGGGTTGGCGGAGTGACAGATCAAAAGGGATTTATTACATGACCAAGAGGTTCTTAAAAACTGAAGCTTAGATGTTTGGATTTGTCTANAGGCTAATGACTAAACCAATCTACACTATTGAACACTAGAGCATTTTAGCGCAGAGGCGAGGCTTTCTTGTAGTGAGATTGTTGGGGAGTGGTATCTTAGTCAAGATAGGTTATTGTACTAGAGAATGTAATGAAAGTAGGGTGTTCCTATTTTTGGTAAGTTTTAATTTTCGNGGACGAAAATTCTATTTGATGGGGAGAATGTAATGACCTCAATTTTTTTTTATCCTAATATATAAAATAAACTTTTAAAAACCCTTTCTACTTCAATTTCAGAAAAACTGATTCTCTCTCTAGAAACAAAATACCCCAAAATCCTCTNCCTTCTCACTACACTAAATCTAAACTGGATCATTCAATTTCTGATCAGAAAGTTCCTGAGCGTTCCTGGAGCTAAAAGCTACNTTCTAGGCNGATTGAATTTCTTGTTCTTTAACGGNTAAGTATAATTCCTTTCTTAGTACAACTCTNGGGTCTTGATCAATCCTTGGTCCTTGATGCATGTGATTCTTAGCATTTTCTTACAATTTCTAGTTTCAAATAGGTTCTGAATTTCTCCTCAATTTCCCAATTCTTGAATCCTTAGGTAATTCTAGCAATATCTTCTGGTATCGCGTACNGTAGAGCTCCTTGGAGAATCTGCTGTTGCATTGAGGTAAGGGGAGTTAGTTTTGAGTGTTGATTGTAATTGATTGTAGGAATATATTCTGATCTTGTGTGATAAAATGGAATGCATGCGTATGAAGAAATTATTTCCTGGAAATTGATGTTTGAGCTAAAATTTTAGTATGAAACTGTTTGCACTGTGTAATGTACAATGGGTATTTAATTTATGATGAATAATTGTGTATTAGATTTATTGTGATAGATGTACTATTGGATTCTGAATAATGAGGTTGATAGATTTCAACTGCATATGAGTTTAATGAATAAACATAGTGATTTAAGCATTTTAGGCTTAAATAAAAGAACTAGGGTAGTCGAAATTTGATTTTATCACTATACACTATAATTGCTAGTTTAGAACCTTTAAATAAGTCATATATGACTCATAGGAGGAGTCAAAATGGTCTAAAATAACTTATAATTGGTACAATCAGATTTAGTATCTTAAGTTCATGAAAAAGAGTTTTGATAGAAAAAATCTATGCATATCAGCTAGAGAATTGTGTTAGGATAGATTAGAAACATCTAGACAAGTCTAAAACATCATAGAAGTCAAGTTAGGATCATCCAAAGTTCATAATTTGGCCTAGAACGAATTTTAGGTGTGTGAGTTCCTAAAATCTGCAGAAATTCACTCTGCAGATTATGCAGAGTNGCACAGCGCACCCTGTGCGCTCTGCGAATGACTTTTGGCAGACAAAATTCGCTCAGCGCACCACAGGGTGTGCGCTCAGCGAATTTTCTGCGACAGGTTGTGTATTTTTGATGTTTTTGA